>NW_028327176.1:183763289-184066320 GCF_987537825.1 Furipterus horrens
TGGCATGAACGATACTTGTCTTCGCTGACCGCTGTATTAACAATGCCTAGCGCAAAATAGACGCTTGGAAGGTATTTGCTGCATGAAGAGATAAATAAATAAATGACACACGGGACTATAACACAGTAATTAGTGTCCAAGCTTAGGAGTCCTGGGGTTGGGTTCTGTGACCTTAAAATTATAAATTAACTCTAAACTTCAACTTCAAAATAAATAAGAAAGTGGAAATAATACTTATATTTGGTTCTTGTTATGAGGATTAAGTAAAATAAAAGATAAAATTGCTAAGGCACAGCAATTGGAACATGGTAATAGTTCAGTAAATGACACTCCTGAGATTTAGAAACATTTTTAGCAATGACTAATGACAATCTTGAACTGAATGAAGACCTAACTGAAAAAACATTACTCAAAATCAATATTGGGCTAATTAAAAAACAAATATTTCACCTTCTTTCACTGATAGAGCAACCAGAACAGAAAGATTCAGAATTCTTTTAAAAAATTATAAGGTTCATGTCTAAATGTAAATAAAGCCTCTTCCGAAAAAGAATGATCCAGTATATAAATTAAATACAAGCCTCTAATTTTTGTTATTGTTACATCATATGGACAATTCATCATTTGTAACCTTTTGTATAATTACAGAATCATGATGACTTCAATTTGAAAACAAAGCAAAAAAAAAAAAAAAGCACTGATAATTATACCCACAAATTTGAATAACCTATACATGTACTGAAAACAACACAAAAACACAGAAAAATCTTGGCTTTTTCCTACTTTTAATAAGGTTTTGTTTTCAGATAAACATATTTTTTAAAACAGATTGCTCTCTTATTTACACTCTATGTCTTCATATTGCTGTCATAATATTTATAGATAATTGTAATAGAATGTCATTAGTAAAAATTTATAATTTTAATTAGAAAAATAGTTTATTAGTTTGCAATTGAGCAAAACAGACAAGAATAAAAATGAAAATTTCCCATTAAAAACCCTCCCCAAACTCATCTCCATGAAGCATCTTTTGAACATCTCTCAATGCTGCCAAGATCCAATGATCCTTAGACAGAAGAATCAATTTCTTGTCTTCTTAATTCAACACCCCAACTCTTAAACCTGCCACATCTATTATTAAAGTTATTTTGACAATGGTCAATTTTCAAAGAAAAGTTTGAGAAAACAGATATAAAGTTTCTAAATATTGAGTCTCTCAAATTGTCTTTTAAGATAAATATTTTTTGTATTTTGTGTCCACCACCCAAAGCAATATACAGATGATGTATCATATAATAGTACACTTGAAACCTTTAAAATCTTGTTAATCATTGTCATCTTGATAAATTTAATAAAAAATAAACATAAAAATATTTTTAGTTTGCTTAAAAACTTTAAAGACAGCATTGTAGTAGCAAGACATTATCACAAAATTTAAGATGAAATCATTTATTATTCTAGATTAAATTCACAAAAAATCTCCACACTGTTACGCAAAAGCTCTCAGACAATAGGGATTCTACAAAACATTTACAACCTGCATTCTAGAAACAAGTTGAAATTCTCACGTTAGTTTTTCCTGCCAATTTAGCACTTTTTTCTTTTTTTATTCTTAGAGGTAAAATAACTTGTTATGTTACAAAGCATAAGTAATAGGTGAATTAGGAGTAGTATCTTGAGTACCAGCATAAAAATATTTTTGACATGGGTCATTGTCTAAACTTTATTGGTAGATACCAACAGAAAACTATAGGAGAAAAATATACAATTAAGAAATAAAATGCATTTTAACTCTTTTTAGATGGTTTGGTTGTGAGAATATCTGAAATAATTCCAAAGCACGGAGCGTGTACAACAAGGATTCATTACCACATCAGGAAAAATTTGCTATGAAAGAGGAAAGAAGTTCATTATTACCTCATCCCAAGACAGAGTACCTGTCTTTATCTATAGGTTTAGAAGTACTTCTCAAGTACAGTAGTACCTCTCTATTTCGCAGTTCACTTATCCCGGCCTCACTGTATCACGGGATTTTTAAAAATATTATGTTTATTTATCGCGGATTTTTCGCTGTATCGCAGGATTTTGCGGTACTGTACAGTAAATACTAAAATAAATGTATGATTCCTACTTTGCGGATTTTCACCTATGCGGGGGGGTCTGGAACGTAATACCTGCAATAAGTGCAGGATCACTATACTTTAAGCCAGACTTAATGAACTTGGGGCCTGTTATGTACTGAGTATGAGCTCCCCCAAATTCCAATGTTAAAGCCTTAACCCCCAATGTGGTTACATTTGGAAGGGAGGCCTTGGGAAGTAATTAGGCGTAGATGAGCTTCTAAGGTGATGCCCCCACAATGGGACGCCTGTAAAAAGAGAAAGAGAGACCAGAGTTCCCTCTCTCATTCTCTCTCCCTTTCTCTCCCCTCCTCTGTCTTTCTCTCTCTCTCTGCCATGTGAGGACACAGTCAGGAAGAGGGCCCTCACCAGGAACCAGGAAGCAAATCAGCCGGCACCTTGATTTTTGACTTGCAGCCTCCCAAACTGTGAGAAATAAAAGTTGTTTAAGTGCTCCAACCAATGATATTTTGTTCCAACAGCCCAAGCTTACTAATACTGGTTCAGTATTCACTGGACAAAGTAAACAAACAACACACCAAACACATTACAGGACAGCAGATCCTTTTAAGCAGACAACAATTACCGCTCCATCCTTAGGGCAGGGTGGTTCCTATTTATAGGATAAGTCATTGGCTTTGGTTATTTAATAAGAAAAAAAAAAGAGGAAAAGTTGACTTTAAGAATCTCTAGAGGCCCTGATTAGTGTGGCTCAGTGGATTGGGCATTGTCCCACAGATCAAAGGGTTGCCCATTCAATCCTCGCTCCCAGCACACACCTGGGTCGTGGGCCAGGTCCCTGGCTGGTGGCATGTGAGAGGCAACCAATGGGTGTTTCTCTAACACATCAATGTTTCTCTCCCTCTCTTTCTCCCTCTCTTCCCCTCTCACTAAAATTAAATAAAGAAAAATCTTTTAAAAAATGAGAACCTCTGGAGGATAAGGAAAGACCTTGAAACAGGTTAAGTTGTTTCTTTGCAGATTATCTTTGTGAGAAATATTCTTATTCTAAGTATGGCTTTGGTCTGCTCTGTGAGTGAAAACCTGTAGTGAGGGGAGATACCAGTGTGTTGCTGATAGGTGATTGAAGCCAAGGACCAAACGTTTAAGGAGCTGTTTTCATTAAAGACTTAGTGAGACTCTGAGTATGACTTACGCTTCTATGCAGCCTAGCTGAGGGTGTGTGCATGCACATGTGTGTACACATGTGTACATGTGTGTGCTTGTTGTCATCCCCACAGGGTGCTAGACTGATGGAACTGAGCATGTTCTAGCATCACAGAATTGCTTTGGGAGCAAGCCTCCTCACAGAGACAGCAGAAAAAGTGACACAATGTCTTGAATGAGAAGCTGACCCAAAGATATGAAATTGACCTTTCTTCTGCAGCAAGTGAAATATTATCATTCGCAGAAGTGCGTGAGCGCACGGCAGCGGGAAGAGCAGTGTGTGCTTCCATTTGAACTTGGGTGCATGTGTAAATGTGACCTCGCTGAGACTACATAGCCTACAATGCCCATGTGCTTTTACAGGGACAGGGTGCAGATAGACACAGATGAAAATGAGGTTAAAATAAGGATGGGTGACTAACACAGAGACAGAAAGGCTGGGAAGCCTTGCAATAGAGGAGGAGAGAGGAATGGAGAGTTAGGTAGAGATGGTACCTACATGGGAGAGCTGGGCAGATGAAGGTACCCAGGCCTGGGAGGAGCGAGAGGAAGGAGTAGGGGACCCCGTGACCAGCTGCTGAGACAGATAACGACATAAACATCTGCTCCACAGCTATCTTAAAACTCCCAAGGGCCAAAAAAGGGGCATGGGGTCAGCTTTGATTCTCCAAGTGTTTTTAAAATATAAGTGATTCAGAAAAGAACAGAAATTCTCCAATGAATTTGTGGGTGTTGGCTGTTTGGCAGGATACTACAATGTTAGTATAAATAAGTTCGGGATAACAAGTATAGGTATCATTGTTCTGCTTCTGTTTTCAGTTTTTGAGATGATCCAGAGAAAGAAGAAATCACAAGTACATTGGAGAAAATTTAAAAAAGAACAAAACAACTCTATCACGTTAAGGTTATAATGGAGCAGTTGTGGAGGTAATGATTTTGGGGTCTTTCGAAATAACACTAGAGATGCACAAATGGGCAAAGTAGGGAAATCATGAGAACTTTAGATTCCTGTCTGGATTAAAGTCTCAGTGGAAACTCATGAAGATGAAGGCTATGAAGTAGCCAGTGTTAAGCACTTGTCACAGGGCCAGAAATTCCTCATGACTTTCTTCCACAGTGATGTCTTTACTATTATAACAAAATAAGAAATCACATAGACTCTTTGCTGTTATTTTAATCCAATACCTCTCTGTGGTACACTGTGTTTAGAGCTGTTAGGATTTATAAAGAAATTCCAAGAATTAGCACGTGCCTTAAAGACGTTACAGTGTTGTTAGGAAGCTGAGATAGGAAAGAGTCCAAAGTAATTGAAGACAAGCCGAACCTCACCTACGCTGCAGGGTCTGGACAAGTGCCGTGATGTCAGATTCTTCTGCACCAGAGGCAGGAAAACCAGGGAAAGTGGGCAAGGCCCTGAAGGAGGGGTGCAGGGGAACTGCTAACATTCCTGGAGCATTGGCTAGAGGCCAGGCACAGTGTTTCAGTTTCACATGTGGTCAGAAATGACGTCATGAATGAGACAGGCTTGAACTACGCAGGAAAGGTAAGGCTGGATATTTAGATGGGAAGCAGCAAGGGCGAGGTCACAAAACAGGGTGGGAAGAGACCAGAAAAAACATACACATTTGCAAAGCCTATTCCAACAGCCAGTTGTCACATAACTGTAGGAAGTTATGTGAAACAATAACAAAGCATGTTACAAAACAGATTTGAAAATAAACTCTTGGAAGATAATTGCCCCATAAAAGCCCATGATATGCTGTATGTCCCTCCTTCTTAAGTACGCAGTACCTAGATAAGTATATCCGAAGCATTTTACTTTAAAAATGTTCACTAAGGTATTCAAACTATTTTTTAAATAAAAAATTAATTATAAATTATTTTCACCAATTAGATTAGAAATAACTGTTAACTTTAAAATGGGTTTTAGTGTAAGGAATAGGTATTCATATAATAAGCCCTTCGTATGTATTAAAATTATAAACATGTACATCTATTGACTAGCCACCCACTTCTAGAAATGTATCCCTCCTCCAAAATCACACAAGTATAAAAGATGTAGACTCAAGGATTTTCAATGCAGTATTTTACACAATACCGAACAATTGGAAGCCACATAAAGGACCATCTGCAGGCTACTGAGTAATTTATGACTATAATTTATAAATAACTTTATTATATTTATAACAAAAATTATTCATCCATTAAAATGACTTTGTAGCTCTGTAACTACTGACATGGAAAGATGTGCTATGCGAAACAGACATCTACAGATTAGTGTCTTGTAAAACCAGATTTGTGATATTCTGTGTCCGTGTGTAGAAAAGTGGCAGAATTGTGAGCTTTAAGGTGATTTTTACCTTTTTACTTGTAAGAGGTTTGCTGTTCACATTATTTACAATTAGCATAGGATCTTTTAACAATATGTAATCTTCTAACTCTACTTTCATTTTAGAAAAGCAATAACCTTTCCAATGAATGACAATTCTATCCTGTCAGTGATCACCGACTGCCACTGGCCAAGGCCTGGGAAAATGAGAGGCATTTACTGCCTTTTCACAGGCCAGAGCCTGGGCGCAGCTCCTCGTCCAGAGAGTTCCCTTCTCCTGAAGTGACTTTGAAAGGAGATTATAGAAGAGATGATCCCAACTCATCCTGTATATAGACACATTGCTCTCGTCTTCAATCTTTGCTGGATTGTGAGCTTTTCAAAGCCTGGGAACACGTCTTATTGACATTTTTCTGTCTCCAAAGCCTCTTATGGACACACACTAAGCAGTTAATTTGTACACTGGGACTGGAAAACATTGTCTTTTTTTGTTTGCTTCTGAACTGGAGAAGTGACTTCAGGGAACTCCCTTATCAGAGCTGCTCACAGGGTTCTGCCTTGCCCATTGCTGGCAGAGCTCTCAGCAAAACGATCCTCTAACTGAAGGCAGATCACTGCCCCCTGGTCAGTATTTAGTCTTACAAATGCAGTGTTTTTTTGGCTTGCATAGCCTTTCATCAGCAATATAAGAGATTCATTTTATCGTAGCTATATTGGAATTTGTTTTATATTAGTAATTATGTTCAAAGTCATTACAACATACCAATATAGTCACTGATACAACCTAATGTCCATGTCAATAATCTCAGAATGATTAGTCTTTTTAGTGTCCTGCCACCACGGGTACTTTTCTATCAAACCACCCATGAAGGGAGACAAGACATTTTTATAAGCCCTTCAGATAAATTTCTTTGCTCAGGACAGATGATTCCTTGCTTCTTTCTGTACCAAATCTAAACAAGGACAAGTATGAAAACCTGGTACCAATTCTCCTTTTCATATGGCACACATATTAGTACAGAAGAAATGACTGGATGAATATTTCATCAAGATTCCTGGAACTGACATGAAGTTAACTGCTCAGGACTCTAGCTATCTATTCATTTCTCCCCAGAGGCAATATGAGCCAATGCTGTACCTAGGTGACAGTTAAACTGATAGGATTGACAATATCACTGATGAGTAATTGCGACCACAGCAAAAGCAGCATTCCTTTATAATGTGCATTTAGTGATTTATGGGCACATACTAGG
This sequence comes from Furipterus horrens, assembly GCF_987537825.1. Taxonomy (NCBI): domain Eukaryota; kingdom Metazoa; phylum Chordata; class Mammalia; order Chiroptera; family Furipteridae; genus Furipterus; species Furipterus horrens. The sequence goes on from NW_028327176.1 coordinate 183,770,159, forward strand.
TAAGCACAGAACTCTGGGTAGTTTCTTTTACCTTGGCCAGATGAGAGTTGATCCATTTTGTGAAAGTGCGTTTCTGTACGATCTCTTGCTCATCTATAAGAAAAAAAAATTATTAGATAACACAGTATGTCATGAAGTTATAGCGTGAAAAAAAATTCATATTCTTAAGTTAACACAACTCCAGAAGTAAATGTAATATTATTTTATCTCCTAATTCACTTTTACCAATTATTGCTTAAGAGTTGGTGCAATTTCAAGTGTATTAATCAATTAGACTATTTCTTTAAGAATTATTAGCAAGTGCTTTAAAATTTACAATATGTTAGCTCTATGTTTACCTTCACTCGCTTATTGAAAGTTCACTGAATGATTATACCTCAACAAAGCTGTCTGTAAAAAGTTCACCGAGACTAACTGAGCACCAAGTTTTATGCTACATGCAAAGGGTCACAAAAAGATGAACAAGACAATGTCTCTGCCATGAAATCCCTAGAAGTGGAAACGGACAAGTGAGGACTTACGCATAGTATAGGGTTACACAGCAGTGCAATAGGACAGAGCTGCACACAGAGGCATTGCAGGGGCTTTACCTGGATGGGGAGAGTGGTGAGCACTACCCTCTGGGGCGACCTACAAAGACTCCACCTTCACGGAGGCAGACTGCAGGCAGAGCCTGTGACTTGCTTCTGATCAACAGAATATGGCAAAGGTGGTGGGATGCCGCGGGGAGGGCCACGTGGCAGGACAGTGTAGGCTGCCTTTAGGAGGGAGGATGAGGATAGCCTCACGCCAAGAGCCAGTGAGAAGCTGCGGCTCTGAGTCTTAGTGCAGCAAGGAAATGGATTCTGTCAACAATCTCAAAGAGTTTGAAAGGGGGTTCCTCCCTAGTTCAGTCTCCAGATAAGAATGCAGCCCAGTTGACACCTGGAATGCAGCTATTTGAGACCCTGAGCAGAAGAAGCACGTAAGCTGTGCGTGGGCTCCCGACCCACCAAAGTTTAGAGGTAGTAAATGAACGCTATTTTAAATTGTTAAGTTTGTGGGAAAACAAGAGGATACTGTGGCTCAGAAAAGACACAAACAAGGTACTGTGTTCCTGGTCTTCCTAATTAATTATGACATATTCTGCATATTGGATCTTACTTAAGACTTTCCCTTGGAGAATCAAGTCCTCTGATAGAAATATAACAAACAAAAAAGTGCTAAAGCTTTTCTTTTAACACATCATTATTAAAATGGAAAAGGTGAAAGATAAAAAGAGAATCTTAAGAGCAGCAAGTGAAACACAGTTACCCACAAGGGAGCTCCCATAAAGGAGTCGGCACTGATTTCTCAACAGAAATACTTCAGGCCAGAAAAAAATGGCATGAAATATTCAAAGTGATGAAAAGAAAGAACCTACAAGCAAGACGGTTCTACTCAGAAAAGCTACCACTTAAAATTAAAGGTGAAATAAAGAGCTTCCCATACAAAACAAAAGAAACAAACAAGCAACAACATCAAAAAAACAAACAAACCATCACTAAAGGAGTTTATTACCATCAAACCAGTATTATAAGAAATGTTAAAGGGTCTTTTTTAAGAAGAAGAAAAAAGAGAGAGAGAGAGAAGGAGGGAGAGGGGAACATAGGTATAAAAAATAAAATGGCAATAAACAAGTACCTATCAACAATTACTTTAAATGTAAATGACTTAAATGTTCCAATCAAGACACAGGGTAGCTGAATGGATAAGAAAACAAGACCCACCTCAGAACCTAAGATACACACAGACTAAAAGTAAAGGAATGGAAAAAGATATTCCATGAAAATAGAAAGGGAGAAAAAAGCTGGTGTGGTGATACTTATTTCTGATAAAAATAGACTTTAAAACCAAAGCTAGAGTAACAGGCAAAGAAGGACACCACATAATGATAATGGGAACAATCCAACAAAAGGATATAACCTTAGTAAACATTTATGCATCCAAAATAAGAGCACCTAATTATATAAAGGAAATCCTGATGGACATAAAGGGGGTAATTTACAGTAGAAGAGTCATAGGAGGGGATTTTAATACCCCATTGACATTAATGGATAGATTTTCTGAACAAAAAAACAAACAAGGAAAGAGCTGTTTCAAATGTTGCACTAAACAAGATGTATTTAATTGATATTTACAGACCATTTCACCCCAAAGCAGCAGAATATACATTCTTTTCAAGTGCACATGAAACATTCTCTAGGATAGACCACATTTTAGGACATAAAACAAGTCTTAATGAATTCAAGAAAATTGAAATAATATCAAACATATTCTCTGATCACAATGGTGTGAAACTAGAAATCAATTTCAAGAAGAAAACTGAAAACACACAAAGATATGAAGGCTAAATAACGTATTACTAAACTATGAATGGGTAAACCGTGAAATTAAGGAATAAATCAAACTGCCTTGAGATAAATGAAAATGAACACACAACAGCACAAAATTTATGGAACTCAGTGAAGGCCATCCTAAGAGAGAAATTCATAGCAATACAGGCCTACCTCAATAAGCAAGAAAAATATCAAATAAAAAATTTAATTTTACACCCAAAAGTAGTAGAAAAAGAACAATAAACAAAGCCCAAAGTAAGTAGAAGGAAGGAAATAATACAGATTAGAGTGGAAATAAATTACATAAAGACTAAAAGAAAAAAAACAGTGCAACAGTTCAATGAAACCAAGAGCTGGTTCTTTGAAAAGATAAACAAGAGTGACAAACTTTAACTAGACTCATAAAGAAAAAAAGAAAGAGGACTTAAATGAATAAAATCAGAAATGAAGAAGAAGTAACAACTGCCATCACAGAAATACAAAGGATTGTAAGAAAATATTATGAACAATTATATGTCAACAAACTGGACAAGCTGGATGAAATGGATAGGTTCTTAGAAACATATAATCTTCCAAAACTGAATCAGGAAAATCAGAAAATTGGAATAGACCAATTACAACTAATTAAAACAAAGCAATAATCAAAAAACTCTCAGCAAATAAACATCCTGGATGGCTTCATGGGTGAATTTTACCAAACATTCTAAGAAAAACTAACACCTATCTTTCTCAAACTATTCCAAAAAAAAAAATTCAAGAAGAGGAAAAACTTCCAAGCTCATTTTATGAGGCCAGCATTCCCCTAATTCCAAAACCAGATAAAGACATTACAAGGAAAGAAAGTTATAGGCCAATATACCTGATGAACATAGATGCAAAAATCCTCAAAAATATGTTAGCAAACTGAATACAGCAATGCATCAAAAAGATCATACACCATGAGCAAGTGGGATTTACTCTGGGGATACAAGGTTGATACAGTATGTACAAATCAATACACATGATATATCACATATATAAAATGAAGAATAAAATCACATGATTATATCAATAGATGCAGAAAAGGCATTTGATAAGTTCTAGCACCTATTCATGATTTAAAAACTCTCAGCAAAGTGGGAATAGAGGGAACACACCTCAATGTAATAAAGGTCATATGTGACAAAACCACAGCCAACATCATACTCAACGGGCAAAACCTATATGAATTTCTTTATGATTAAGAGCAAGAAAAGTATGTCTGGTTTCACCACTCTTATTCAACATAGTACTAAAAGTTCTGGCCACAGCAATCAGATAAGAAAAAGAAATAAAAGGCTTCTAAGTTGGAAAAAAAAAAGTGTCATTATTTGCTGATGACATAATACTGTATAAAGAGAACTCTAAAGACTCCACAAAAAAATTACTAAAACTGATAAATGAATTCAGTAAAGTAGCAAGATACAAAATTAATATTTAGAAATAAGTGAAATTTTTATACATCAACAATGAACCATCAGAAAAGTGAACTAAGAAAAACAATCCCATTTCCATTTTCAACAACAACAAAAAAAACAATGTATTTAGGAATAAACTTAACCAAAACAGTAAAAGACCTTTACTGGGAAAATTATAAGACACTGAAGAAAAAAGTGAGAAAGATACAAATTAGTGGAAGCATATAGTATGTTAATGGATAGAAAGAATTAACATCATTAAAATGTCCATACTACCCAAAGCAATATATAGACTTAATTCTTATCAAAATACCAATGGCATATTTCGCAGAACTAGAAAAAAATTTCCAAAAATGTATATGGAATCACAAAAAACTCTAAATATTCTCAGAAATCTTGAGAAGGAAGAACAATATTGGAGGTATCATGCTACTTGATATCAAACTATACTACAAGGCCATAGTAATCAAAACAGCAAGGTACTGGTATAAAAACAGACACACAGACCAATGAAACAGAACAGACATCCAGAAATTTTCTGACATATCTCCTTGGGCAAAGGAAACAAAAGAAAAAATAAACAAATGGGACTATATCAAACTCAAAAGTCTTTGCACAGAAAAGGAAATAATCAACAGAATGAAAAGGTATCTCACTGAATGGGAGAACATATTCGTCAATTATATATATGATAAGGGGATAATATCTAAGTTTATAAAGAACTTACAAAACTCAACACCCAAAAGACAAACAATCCAATTGAAAGATAGGCAAAGGGCCTAATAGACATTTCTCCAAAGAGGACATACAGATGGCCAATAAACATATAAAAAGATGCTCAACACCACTAATCATCAGAGAAATGCAAATTAAAACTACAATAAGATATCACCTCACACCTGTCAGAATGGTTATCATTAATTAATCTACAAATCACAAGTGTTGGTGAGGATGTGGAGAAAAGAGAACCCTTGTGCACTGTTGGTTGGAATGCAGATTGCTGCAGCTACTGTGGAAATATTATGGAGTTTCCTTAAAAAATTGAAAAATGAACTGCTTATGAACCAGGGATTCCACTTCTGGGAATATATCCATAGAAACCTGAAACATTGATTCAAAAGAATATATGCACCCCTATGTTTATTGCAGTGTTATTTAGAATAGTTTACAATAGCCAAGATTTGGAAGCAGCCCAAAAGTTCATCAGTAGATGAGTGGATAGAAAAGTCATGGTACAGTTACAGAATGGAAAACCATGCAGCTGTGAAAAAGGAAGGAAATTTTACCTTTTGCAATAACCTGAATGGTCCTAGAAGGAATTATGTTACATGAAATGAGCCAGTCAGATAAAGACAAGTTCCATATGATTTTACTCATATGTGGAATCTAATGAACAAAATAAACTAAGAAAAAAAAGAAACAGATACATAGATAGAGAGAACAGACTGACAGCTGTCAGAAGGGATGGGGGAGGGAGGACTGGGTACAATAGGTGAAAGGATTAAGCAAACAAACAAAGAAACAACAAACCTCATAGACACAGACAACAGTATAGTGATTACCAGAGAAAAAAGGGGTGGGGGTAGGTAGAGGAGGGCTTAGGACAGAATAATGGTGACAGATGGAGAGTAGACTGGGTGGTGAACACACATACAATATACAGATGATGTACTACAGAATTGTACACTTGAAGCCTATATAATTTTATTAACCAATTTGACCCCAATAAATTCAATAAAAATAAATAGTAAAGTTTGTGGTGATGTTTTATGCAAAAAGAAAAAAAACTAACATTGAAAGAAAAACAGGAATGTCCACCAAGGCTTTAATTAGAAGTATAGAAATGACAGAGAGAGGCAATTTGACATCATTCAAAGAAAGGTTGGATTCTATTCACTCCACTGACATCGACTGAGTATCAAGGGTTTGTAAAACACTAGACTAGGTGTTGTGAGGAACACAGATAAACAAAATATAATTTCGATCCCACACAGTCTGAGAAATGATGCTGAAATCTCCATTTCTGGAGCTGAGCGCTCCTGGGCATCAGCTCAGAACATCTGCCTGCCTACTAGAACATCGACCCCATGAGGCCCGTAACTTTGTTCTCATCGTCTACAAAAATGACAATCAAATATTGTTGAGTGAAGAAAATCAATAATAAAACACTTTAATTTGGAGAAATTATATATACATATACGTAAAATGTAAGGAGTGCCAGTATTTTAAGCATGTACTTTTATTTTAACTTTCAAGTACATACCAAAAACAAAGCAGTACAAAAGAGGCAACGCTCCTATGTGCCAGGCACTGACATCTCTATAGCTCTATGTATAGATTACATTATATTATCATTTTAATTAATTAGTTATTAATATACCATTTGTACTATGTATGTATTAACTCATTTAATTCCTATAAAAATATACAAGTAGGAAGTATAACAATGCCCTTTTTACAAATGAGAAAACAAAGGCACATAGAAGTTAAGCATTTTTGCCAAAGTCTCCCAGTGCCAGAGCCAAGTGTTAGACTCCACATGTCTTCTTCCTTTACCATTATCTTGCTGTCCAAAGATAGCATAAAATCATGATATTGGTTATATAAAATACTAATCATGTCAAATAATAAATTAGTAGTTAAATCAATTTGACTTTGAACTTAAAACCTTTAGGTTCTATAAATAAAGTCATATCACAACAGAATGATCATGACTAATCAAACTAGATTTGATGGCATTCAGAACTTTATCTGTAATACATAAAACCCAAATTGCAAGCCTAAAAGAGCCAACAGATACAGTCACAGAATTTGTAAAAATTTAAACTCAATTTGAAATTATATACTATTTTATAACTATTACAAGGTGTTAATGGTTTTAAAATATTAAAATAAATTAGCATAATAGTAGTGTGTAGATTCATAAATTTAAGTATGGAACTACTGATAATACATTATTTCCTGATTTTAAATTGTTATGCTTTTACTACTACCAGCTTTAATAAAATGAGTCTGCCATTGTACTAGTTCCATCTGTTGGTAAATCTCTGAGTTTATATTTAGACTTCAGCTAAAAGGTCTTCTTTTAGAAAGTTTAAATTATGATTTTGGTAGTATTTTTGTATATATCTAAATGTCAAACTCTCTTCATGTTTCCTTTTATATTATGGCTGCAAAATGAGATTTTACTGGGTCCTAACAATGTACTTTTTATATCATCAGACACAGCCAGCTGAATTCTAAGGAAATATTTTCTAATTCTACTCTTTTTACAAAAGAAAAATTCTTAAAACTTATCATGTTGGTCAGTAAATTCTCAGTTTGGTTATAAAAAGCTGAATAATTCAGTCCAGAATTTGGTAATTAAATCTGATACCAATGGCATAAAATGCTTAAATTGTGGAAATAAGATGAACCATGCCATAAATGACTACAACAGTGGCTAAAAATCTATTATGAGTAATAACTCTACTTTATCATGCTGTTGGTGAGGAACTGACCTAATGATCATGATACAGGTTTATAAATTTTTGCTTGTGCAGTTGTATTTAAAAAAACACTATTTAAATGTATTTAATAGTTAATCTTAAGAATTTTCCTAATTTCAGCTTTTCAGAACAACAACATGATGTATAGTTTTACCAAGTATTCTATGCATGATTAATAATTCTACCTAAATTGTAAAAACTGCAATTCATCTAGATATTTTTCTGAACATGTACCTTACCTCTAAACTTAGTAAAGTTTGATTATATCCCACAAGTAAACTCAGTTTCCTAGTTCTAATAATCACAGAGAACAAGAAGTTGATCCTGTTCTCAGCTTTTATTCTCTAATTTTGTTAGTGGAACCTAAGATTCACTGAGCTCTTAAGCCAGTCACTTGAAGGTCACCCTTGACCTTTTCTTCTTCCTCATCCCCCACTCTAGTCAATAAGAAATTGCTGTCGATTTTATTTCCTGAATATGTCATCTTCACCAATATCGGCTTAGTCAAGAGACCATCATCTTCTGGATGCCTATTCATTTCTAGATCAGAAGGCTCTCTTATTCACCACTGCAGAGTAGATACTTAATAGAGAAATGAATGGAAGAATCTGCTAAAGAAGTGCTAGAAACTAAGAAACAGTTCATGCCCTAAGGAAATTGTAACACAAGGGAAGAAACAGGTATATTGATATAAACCATAGCAAAGCAATATGTCAGCTATTGTAATAAAGAAACATAGAAAGTGCTGAGGAAAAATAAATACAGGAACAAGTACTTCTATAAATTAGTGAAATTGGCCAGAAGGCCCAGAGAAGCTACAAAAGGAGGTACCGTGACGTTGAACATCAGCAGATAAGTGGAAATTTGCTGGCAGAGAACTTCACAGGAAAAAGTCAGTTTTTTTGCAAAGTATGGCATGCTTTGGCTAGAGTATAAGTGAAGAAGGTTTAAGAAGGGAGTGAAAGTGAGCCCCCAAAATAGGCAAGAACCAGATTATGAAAAAGTTTGAGTAACATTCCAAAGGGTTGGGTCTCTATCTCTTAGTCAGTGGAGAAGCCAACTATGGTTTTGGAGAGAACAAAGATACGATCCTATGAGACCTGAGCCACATAAATATATATATATTCCAATGATGATGTGGAGGTTCAATTGAAGGGAGAAGAGGCTGGGAGCTGGGAGAATATTTGGGAGCATTATTACTGAACACATGTTAAAGGTGATGCATTCTGTCCCAGGACAATACCAACAGGGATCAGATGCATAAGACAGCTGCAGGGGCACATACCTGAAGTAAAATCAAAAGGAAGTAGGGGGACAGGAGCCACGGGTGCTTTCTCTGTTTCTATCTGGAGCAACTAAGGAATGAACTAGCAGTTTCGAGAGAGAAGACTATGAGAATTCAAGCCCATTGCAGAATGCTTCATGACATGTCTGGAAGAGATGACCACTTCAGCACAGAGAAGAGGTGGCGTTTGAGAAGCCAGATCATGAAGCGGGCATTCTCAGATGGGAACCTTAAGAGGCTCTGATTTAAGGACAGGCGTTGATCCAGGTGACTCTACTGGACAGATGCAGCTCTCACTTCCTCCCTCTCCTATAACTTGAACCTTGATTTTTTTCCCTAAAGGTCAGTCCATACATATGTGTTGGGGGACGGGGTGGCGCTAGTTATGGAAGTTCTCTAGTGCCCTTGAGGCTTTCGTCACTGGGTCTGCTTCAAAAGTAGTGTGTCCTACAGACCTCGGAAGCTGGAGGCTGCAGGGTCTGGAAGGCTATTGCAGGCACATGGTCCTGGATTACTGTTGTTGTAAGAGAGAATCCCCAAATTCCAAGGCAATATCCCTTTCTAGAAATGAGTGGAAGATGAAGGGAGCTGACTCTGAGATTCAATTTCTCTATTTCTTTGCCATGTTTATATATTTCCTCAGTGTTTTGACATTTCAGGAAAAGATCATGACACATACAGAAATGAAGCCCAACTTAAAGAGTGTGATTAAATTCGACCATCAAGAAACTGTCATACCTAATTATAGTCAAGTTTTCCTCCTGATGAGTCGTAATTGACAGAGACTTGCTCATTTCACACAGCTGTGGTTTGCCCTGAGTGACTCACTCATGCGCCTGGAAGCACAGAGTGATGGTAAAAGGTGGCTTGGGTTGTTTGGAGTCTTTGCAATCAATCATAAAAAACTTGCTGCCTAGAAATATGTTTTGGCATTTTCAGTTGACCATATATAATAAATTGCCATATATAATATATTATGTAAAACTGTTAAAAAGAATTCTATGATCACTAACTTCTAAATATCATTACTAAATTTGAAAAAATTTTAAATATCTGCCAATAAATACCCTTTTAACAGATGGTATTTTTTAAAATGCCATTGAAATTAACATATTTTAATATATTTAACAAATTCCTCTATAAGAATTTATTTCTGAGGGATATAATATTTTACATATGGGTATGCACATACAGATGGTATATTTTTATCAGAATCATAAACAATCATGAAGAACAAAACACTGAACTCAATGTCAGCTTGAATATAGAAAAACCAGAAAAAGAACTGTTTAAATAAATAGATAGAGTTGTTAAGTCTGAGATGCCATGTCTGACAAAAATATTAGGGTATCATGTATTGGTACATTCACTTTTTATTCGTACATGCAGTTTGCAATAGGTTATGATGAACTTTTTTTGGCTTTTTACAGACTATTATTAAACACTAGGTACTTTCATGACAGTGCTGGCTTAAAGAAAAGTCTTATGGAGTTCAATTACCTGAAAATGCAAGGGTGAAACACATCACACATTTAAAACCATATTGTTCCTAATTGTACCTAATAAAATAAGTATCTTTGTCATTTTTTATGCAGACGGCATCCTCTCAATAGAAAAGTTGGAAGGGATTTAAAAATAGAAATATAGAGATTGAAATTTTTGACACAACAAAATGATGTAGCTACAAAGGAAAAAAATCACAACAAAAACAATAGGTGACAATGTTATTATTGTTAATTAAGTAACAGCCACACTTAGATGACCTAAGTCAAGTGATTTATTTTGGGATCAGAATTATAAGATTCCAATTATAGATCCAGAATTACTAAACTCCACCACTAATTTTGTTATACAGGAGTAGGGTCAAAGATATATTGAATATTTCAACATAATGAAATAATTAGATCAACATAATGAAATAACAAAACAATTTATAATTACCCAGTGTTTAGCTTTTTAAATTAAACACAGAAGTGAAATCAAGTTTACAGGACCCAGCTGTGGTCGATGGTAGACTATGCCCCCGTATCCTTCCTGTCCCCATCAGCACACCCGTCGCCATGCCACTTTGCTGCTTCTCCCACTAGAATGCAGTCAATTTCTCCATCCCGTGAGCCTGGGCTGGCCTTGAAACCTGCTTTGACAAATAATGTGGCTAAAGGTATTGATTATATGTGAACTTCTGAGGCTGGGCGTGAAGAGGCCTTGAGGTTCCATTTTGGTTCTCTTAGCTTTGCCCTGAGACCACCACACAATGAAGCTGGAGGAGAACCGGCCCCTGTCGCCCCCCACCCAGGGGAAGGCCATGCAGATGATCCTGCTGCATGCAGCCACATAAGGGAGCCCAGGGTATCAACCCAGAGAAACATGAGGGATCATAGCCTGTTATTGCTTTAAGCTACTAAGTTCTGGTGGTGGTTTAGCAAACACTAAGTGTTGGCTTTGGGACCCGGTGAAGAAGGATGCTGGAGGGCACCAAGCCCTGTTAGTGGAGGCTGAAAGAACCATGAGCGGATGGCTATAAAAGGGTGAAGAAAGACCCATGCGTATTTCATGTATTACATAGCCTATCATCTGCTACTGCATGAACTTGTGAATCTGGCTGGAGAGATTTCCCAGCAGAAAGCTGAAAGTGTCAAGCAGCTTCTTGTAAGGTACTGAAAGAGCGAGAGAGAAACCAAAGAAGAAACTTTTTCATTTGTGAGCAGAATTAAGAGGAAAGGTAAGAGGCCTATGATGTGGTGGATTGGAAAATAGGATGGTTCATCATTCACAGCCTCTCCTGGAAAAAGATCTGTGAAGTAAAAACTAGAGTCAAGGTAACAATAAAATCAAGGATTCAACTTTAAGCCCCATTGATAGGGACTCAGAAAGATTTAAGGTAATGCCTTGCTGACTTTCTCAACTAGACACACCAGCGTCTAAGAATCTTAAGAGCATTGCCCACAGCAGCTTCACATGTGGTTCAAAGTTTGTTTCAAACTTTGGGTTTGAATGGCACAGAATGAACTCCAAGCAGATTTTTAGGAAGCCAACAGATGTATTAAGGAAAAACACCACCAGCCTGCACTAATGGACAGGCCAGTTCAAAGTCAGAAGAGGACTTGGGAACTAGAAACTTTTATGGCTAGGAAGAAGGCTATGAAAACTATTAGCCACAGACATGAGCCGCTTTTTATCAGAAAGACAGGGACTGTCCCTTGGCCCCTGGATTAAAGGAACTGGATGTATGCGCCAGGCTGGATTTCAGAATTATTTTGGACCCTGCTGGCTAGCTCCTTTCAATCCTTCCCTTTTTTTGGACAGAAGCTTCTACTGAAATGGCTATTCTGCTGTCTCATAATTGCATGTTGGGTGAATAGAGAGAAGTAACCTCTGCTGTAAGTTTACAAGTATGGAGGTTAAGAGAAATTATACCCGAGAAGCCTTATTCATTCGTACCTGGACCAGATGCAGACCACATGGTACTAAACTTGGAGCTTGATTCCATAATTGGATGAGACATTTGATGTCTTGAGAGAGGATGCATGTGTTTTGATGTAGAAAAAATAGAAATAATGGTGACCAAAAGACAAATTTTAGAATACAGTCACAAAATTCTCCAGTCTCAATATGTATCTTTCTTTGTAATGTGTCTTTGCCCTTCCTACCACAGAGTAGAGCTGATTTTCCCCTCTCCTTGAACCTGATCTTATATTGTACTTGCTTTGATCAATAATGTAACAGAAACAACTTTATGTCATCTGATTCCAGGCCTTTAGAAATCTTGCAGTTTCTTTTTTTAGATGTCCTAAATCACTGCCCTAAAACCACCATGAAAGGAAAGCAGAAGGGCAAAAGAATCGAGATGTCTCATCCAATAGCCAGAACCAACAGGGTGAGGTTACCTTGTACCTTCCAGTTCAGCTAACCTGTAGACAAACTCAACCCTGGTATAGCCAGCAAACTAAGACTTGTCCGAGGCTTCAAGGTGGATGCCTCTGTTACTTTTTATCCCACACTCCCACACATACCTGATTACAAATTCCTTGTGGGGAAACAAGGACTTTTACCCTCTAGGTAAGACACCCCCATAGTCTGGCACATTGTCCTATGTATGTGTCCTCAGAAAATCATCCATATATCACTATGAACAAGACACCCAACCCACAGATCATGAGAAATAATAGATTATTTTAAGCCACAAAGTTTTGGAGTGGTTGTTACACAGTAAAGGTTACCTAAACAAAGGCATTTACTGGTGTAACACACACACACACACACGCACGTGCATACACACACATGCACACACACACACTCTTTTGATGTCTTGATCCTCTTTCTCCTCCCCCTTCACTCTGTCTCCTGCAACAGAAGGATTCCATCTCCTCCTGGACCTTTGATGTACTGGTCAAATGAATAATGGAGAAAAAATGGCAAGAAACAAGGACATCCAAAGTTATTCCCCACACATGTCAGCATGGATTAATGGGAGATGACAGAGAAGGGAGGAGGAAAGAAAATCAAGAGCCTGAGGGAAAAAATGAGTAAGCAGAATGTTTGGGGAGTTTTGCTTACGTTAATGCTCTAATCGTTGTTTTGATTTTTTATTTTTCCAAGCAAATGTCAGTAAAGACACATTGCTTTTAAGATTTTTAGAATTGCAGTTGTATTTCTTTTGTATGTAAAACCAACGACTAGAGTACATTTGCAAAATTTAGTAACATCTCCCTTAAAATCTAAAGCATAAGGAATGAGAATATAGCTATCTCAGTTCCTAAGTGAGTGTTTCTCAACCTCACACTGAGTGACATTTTGGGCAGGTTAGTTCTCTGTTGTGAGAGGTTGTCCTGTGTGTTACAGGATGTTCGGCAGCATCCTTGGCCTTCACCCATTTGATGCCAGTAGCAACCCGCTTTCTCTGCTGCCCCAAGCCGTGACATCAAAAATGTCTCCAGACATTGTCAAATTTCTGCTGGGGAAATATTACCCCTGTTTAGAATCACTGGCCTCAACTATGCCCTTGGCATCTGTTTTTGACAATGGGAATAAACTGGTGTAAACATTTAAAAATTTTACATGTTTCCATTGAATTATTATTGGCTAATTAACTAGTCCCCAGAGTCATTATCATACTGGGTTATCCCCACAGTTAATATATTTATTTAGACAAACATCTTTATCTGGAAATATATCTGTTTAAAAAGTGCCACAGCACAGTAAGTCTGCGACCTTTGCTGAAAGATCACATAGAAATTAACGTGATTTTTCCAATATGAATGAAATATGCTATGATGTCTCAGGCACTCTGTCATTCAAATCTGGAAAGTCAGGTCTTGCATGGTGGGGCATGGATTGGAGGGGAGAGGGTGTGGATATCCTGATATTGTCCTTGGTTTATTTTACTACTCCAAATCTTTAAAAATTTTGTTCAGAACTTAAAAAACAAAAAACAAGAAATAGCTGATCAGCTTCAGTTGATTACTGTTAGTTAAAAATATGATCAGAGCCATTCCTTAGGACGTTATGACCAGGAAAAGCATATAGCACATGCCAGTTCGCCAAGTTTTTTTTTAAATAAACCTTTTAAGAATTTTAATGTACTTAGTTGGAAGGCAGTTAAATATGGCTGTTTTTTGTTTGTTTTTAAAGGACGCATAGATTAGACAATGTACCAGGTGGTGATCCCGGCAGTAGGTTACTCTATAAACACAACGGTAGCGAAAATGCTTTCTTTAAATGAGGAATTTTAATTAGGTATGTATGGGGGTATGGAAAAGAAGAGGTAATAGATGCATCAAACTTAGATTCTTAAATAGCTCTCACTTTCATAAAATTTTAATAAAATCATTTAGTGGTCAAAAAGAGAACTGAGAAGAGGTTGTGCCTTTGTCCCACTTACTGTTAAAATTCATACTTTTCTCAGCAGAAATAGTAACATGCGTGATTACAAACTGCTGATTCAAGATGACACATAACATGTGGTATGCCCACCAAATACAGCAGTTCTTCTCTATATCGCGGTTCACTTATCACGGGCTCACTGTATCGCGGGATTTTAAAAAATATTATATTTAATTAATTATCACAGATTTTTCACTATGTCGTGGGATTTTGTGGTACTGTATGTTGTTAGAGTTACACAGGTTTAAAAGTGTACAATATGTTTAAGAACATAAGTAGTGTTTATAAAAGTGTGGAAAAGGTTAATAAGAGAGCAGGAAAGGTTAATAAGGGACTGGGAACGGTTTACAAATGTGTGGGAAGGGTTTATAAAGCCTTAAAATATATATAAATACTAAAGTAAATGTAAGGCTCCTACTTCGCAGATTTTCACCTATCGCGGGGGGTCTAGAATGTAATACCCGCGATAAGTGAGGGAATCCTGTATTCCTAAAATTCAAGATTCTGAATTTGAAAACAAAGCTGGGCCCTTGGCCTTTTGCATAAAGAACTGTGTATTCAATATAAAAGTGCGGTGATAAAGTAGTGTCCTGCCGAAGAGTAATAGCTGTAATGAAGAGAAAGGAAGCATAAATATAATGAGTGAGTGGAAACAGCCGAGTTCATGATGGCACTCCACACAGTAGCTTCTTCAATATCTTCCAGTTCTAAATAAAGAAAACCAATTTGAATAGCTTTGCCAGAACTTTTCTTTTGTCTTGTCACTTTTCCTTTCCTCTGCTTGTGGCTATAAACATTGCAAAAGAAAATAAGCACGTAGTGAATTGATGAAAATGTCTATGTCTTTCATAACATTTGGATTTATATTTTTATGCATAACTCTCTTTGGGTTCAGGTTGCAAATGTAGCCTGGCCAAGTAGACAGAGGAGGTTTCATTAGCCGCGCTGTTATTAAGGAAATTGAACATCGTGGACGTTAAGAAACACACCAGAAATCTAGAAACCGGAGTAAAGGCTAGAAGCTTACAGAAACATGGCCCAAATTTAGGAAGCCTGACTTCTATTCTGGTCTCATTTGCACCCGATTTATTTGCTGATTACTCGATCCACTTACTTAATAAATGCCGTTGTGCCTCTCCTGTGTACCAGCACCCCATTCTGACCATCTGGGGGTGCAAGCAGAGAGGACAGTGGGGGCCCCTCCCAGTCCAGTAGGAAGGGCAGGAAGCAAAAGGAAGTTAGACCACAGCCCAGGTTCTGAACACGCAGCGCAAGGAAAGAACAAAGAGTAGCATCAAATAGCCGAGTGGATAAAAAAAAAAAAAACCACAGTTACGGGACGGAAGACCACGTGAACCCGCAGAAAACGAGAGCCACCCCCGACCATTTGCTAGCATAGCAGCTGGGAGGGAATGCTACTTCTACGCGGAAGATTTCTCCTCATTAGATACAAAGGAAATGGTTAACAAACAAGAAAACCAACAGCAGCAAAACCATCTGACCTCCTGGTAAAGCATAATTTCCAACCAGAGCACGCAAAGCACGCAGCGCCCCGAGAAAGGCTCCAGCTAGCGCTGCATGAACTTGCCACACACGCATGTCCCTGTTGTAACAAGCGCACTGCGCTCGGTTTTGCAAGAAAGCTACCACCCTTTGAAATGTTTTCCTGTTGTGAGCGCTCAACAATACCGGCCCCGCAGAAGGAAGGCAGGTCTTGAAAACCGTCCTGAAATACCATCGTAACCACTTCTTAAACATGAAATTGTACTTGGACACTAATTTTTTAATCAATCAAAATGTGGTGTTTTAATTTGGACAGAGAAGAGAAGAACAAGTGGTTGGTCACAGTGTTCATGTATTTTATGTTGAATATTTAGTCTCGGCTTCTTCAAAACATGTAGTTCTCCCAAATAAATAGAACTTTTCCCCAGGCAGTGCCTTCAGCCTTCAAAGTTCAAGTTTTGTTTTGTTTTTAATTAAATTACTGCCTTATGTTTTAAACAGGCTCAAGACTACGATCCCATATTTTGGGATTTTTGTACTTTATTTCTTATTCTCACCCTCTCATCAAAATTTTCTTTTTCTCTCTATCATGTTTCTCCAAATGCCGGCAGAAATAAAATAACTTGACACGATTTTACTTTTCTATTTTATAGCCCATGTTCCCTTAAGGAGATGTAAAGAGAGCTACAATGTTAACACTGAAATGCCTAAATCTGAAATGGAGATGAAATGATAAAAAGAAGTTAAGAGAGGACATCTGAAAAATAAGGGCACATCGCAGAATTGGAGGAGCAAACGCTGGAAATCCCATCGCTCACACGTGCAACCCTAGCACATAATGTTCAATTAGCCACTAAGAAAACCGGCACTCCGAGCTCCGTGGCTCACGGAGCACCAGATGGTGCTGCAGCGCCTGACTGCTTCAGGCCAGGCGGGAGGGGTGGGAGTGTGTGTGTGTGTGACATCAGTGACCTTCCTCCTAAAGAAAGATACACGGCATCACAGAACCTGTGACCACAATGCCAGCTGCAGGGACTTCCACATGAGAAAGCAGCCGGTGACTGTCACACAAGGATTGCCTGGGCAGCAGCCCAGAACCACATGGTCAAACTTATTTGTATGGTGATATTATCCTTACGGTTATTTTTAATACTAATAATTGTAAGCAATTTAGAGCTTTTCATGTGGCCGTCATAATGTTGCATACAATTACGTCGCACAATATATCTGATTGAAACTGTGCAAGAACCCTATAAAGAAATATCCTTCCCCACTCCCCTCCCCCCACTTTACATGTAAGGAAATTGAGTCTGTTAAGGTTAATCAACTGGGTCTCCCCAAAGCATGTGCCTTCACTCCCTTCACTCAACCCTCACATCCAAATTGCCCATTGGGGTCTCCAGAATACTTTTGGAGATATTATCTGACCTTTACCAAACTCTACAGAGGGCCAATGCTGATGCTATCCCCAATCACAGATAAAACAAAACAACGTGGTTTCAGAAATAAAGTGTCTCAGCAAGTAGGTGGCAAAGCCAAGCTGAGTCCTTCTGAGCCCCTGGACCACACCATGTCAGCGACTACTTGGCTAGAATCCAATCAATAGGCAGAGTACCTCCAAGCTATACCAAATGCTCCACTGTCTTCCTCGGCTTCAAGCTCTAAGGACTTCTCCTCCCAGTTCTCCAGCCTCTTCTATTCCTCATTCTCAGCCTACCTCACCTCTGCTGGCCCTGGCTGGTTTGGCTCAGTGGATTGAGCGTCGGCCTGCAAGCTAAGTGTCGCTGGTTCGATCTTCCAGTCAGGGCACATCAGAGAAGGAAAACTCTGATTCCAAAAAACCTCCGCTGCCTTGCGGCATACCTCTTCAGGGGAAAGGCTAAGGGAGTAAACCCCGACAGAAAATCCGGAGCCGGAGTCCCTAAGGCGGTTTGACGTCATAGTCAACACCGGCAACTCCTGCGGCGCACCTGAAGCCAAGCTGTATTGACTCCGTCTTTCCCTTGGACCCTTCAGCTGTGAAGAGAGGGGGGGGTCTGCTGCATGGGCAACAGCAGACCCTCCATATCACCCTGCCCAGGCTCTGTAGCTTCAGCTCCACTGGAGAGGACACTCCAGCGTCATCGCAAGATGTCGATTCAACACGGGAGGAGACAGATACCGTGTCACTCCCGAGTTGGACTGCACAGCCATTCTCGGCGGTGCAGATAGACTCTTAAGAAGCTACACCATCGTCTCTCGAGATGGACGGCTGCCGACGACCTCACCCCTGCTCCTGTACCCTGCACAGAGCAAGAAACTGACTCTACCCAGTGATACATGAAGGTTGGCTCACACACAAAGGGATGGAATGATGATCTTTTCCATATCTCCATATTTGCATCTGCCTTGGTATCATCATGTATCATAGGTCAGGCTAACAGGGACCAAATCTAGAAGGAATTTTCTCAACAAGAGGAATTGGGGCAATGTGCCCTCAGAAACAACACTTTAAAGGGTGTGAGGGAAGCAGGATGGGGCAGAGAGAGAGAGATGCTGAACTGGGATGCAATGATTTCTTTGAAGCTGGACTGCTCTTTCGGAGATGCCCTCAATTGAGGCAAAGGCCAGAACTTTGTATCCAGGCATCAACCACTCACTGGTAGGGGCAGCCCTGAGGCATAAGAAGGAGCAGGCAGATCCCTTAGGCTGAGGGTCTTCCTGGGGAGGGTCTCAACTGGGAGCCTTTAGCAGGCAGACTCTGGACAGCTGGGGAATGAGGGCCTCAGAACTGAAGGGCAGGACCGGGGCTGCACCCCATAGCACCTGCTACATCAGCTGCAATGATTTAACTACCCCCCTAAGAACTGGCTCTTCTCAAACAGCCGGGGGAACAGCAGCTCCCATCTCCTTCCGTCATGCGGGGGGAACCAACATTTGCTCCCTTGTCTGTTTCACACCAAAGGAAACCCCTTCCCACCATGAGAGGCTGCCTTCTCCATTTATTTAAAAATGAGCAGTTTCCAAGGCCCACGGGTTCACTTTCCTGGGGACTGGGTCAGAAGTATGGCAGCAAAAGAAGAATGTGCAAAAACGGGGTAAGGAAGGGCCTCACCTTTTGTGAGACAGCCAATAACTTAAGAGCCTCCAAGTCTTCTCAGACGTCTTCCTTTCTGCCACTTTGAAGAGCTCCTCACTGACTCATCTGCTTTCTCAGCCCAACCAGCCGAGCGCGGTTCTGCCTTTCTGCCCTCTGAGCCCGCTGACCACCGGCACCTCTCGGCTCCTATAACCAGAAGACTCCGGCAGCCTCTCTGTGGTCTTGCCGTCTGTCTGGCCTCCACGTAACCATCGCCCTATCTGACTCTATCCCCTACGTTGATGGATTCTTCCAGCTCTTACATATCATCGGCCAGGAGCCAACAAAAATAAGAAACAGGAGTTGCCAATATCGGTACATGGGCATGTTCTGGGCCCAGAATGGGTTTTCTTTCATTAGCAACATTCTAAGAAAACATTTTAATTTGAATGTTTTGGGGGTATCACACAACCTCCCCCAGTGTTCCACAGTCCCATTACTCTCTGTTTTCTGAAACCACCTGTTTCTGAAATCACCTGAGTTTTGGACATTTAGAAAAAGCAACACTTGATTTCCTCCCATAAATGTACCAATGGGAAATGAGCTAGGAGGAGAAATGATGAGAAATCTTAGGAAGAAGTAATAAGCAGAAAAAAGACTCTCCAAATTTAAAAAGAAACTATTGTAATTTTTGACACAGTTATTTTAATTATGTGATAATATCCTCTATCACATTAATTTTGGTTGTTTTATAATGGGTTTAACTATATCGTTGAGGATCATAGAAGAAGTGTTCTGTTTTTTGTTTTTCCGCTATCCCACCTCTCAGAATTTTAAATTAGAATAGGTTTAAGTACATTGTTTCAACTGAATTATTTCAAGGAAACTCAGAATAATCAGAACCACATAAAAATTACTGATACTGATGAAAAGATACAAAGGAAACACATATAGTTTGATGAAGGTACAAAGATACACAAGATTTTGGTGTTTTTATATATAACCAAACCCTAGATTGCAAATTTTAATCAGCCATAAGAATGCATGGTACTTATATAAAACTTTGGCAATCACCAGTTTCTATAAAGAGCAAGCTTGTTACCAGTATATTACTATATCTACATCTATTTCTTACCAAGAAAAATGACTCAGCTACCCAATTATGTTTTGGGGCTCATCACTGAAAAAGAAATTGTTTTGATGCCGGAAGCAAACTAGAGGGCATCTAGCTATTGTCCTCTAGTGGTAAAGCACTGGAATTTTGAGTCATCTTCACATTTTATAAGATGTCTGAAAACGGTACAATTTAAGTTAAGATGAATTAACCACATTATATTTGCGTAAAGATTTGAAATAAGCCAATATACTTTAAAATTTTGAGTTTAAAAACAATAATACTGAAAGTAAAAGGAAAATTAAGTCATTCACAGACTATGATCAACTTTTGATCTGAAATTCAGGCTTCAAGAATATTTTTGTTCATTAATTTGAGGAAGATACTCGACTCTGTCATAAGTGGCAGATATTTAGGCACTGACGTCTTAAGTTTTAAAAGCCATTTCTTTAGAATGCCTAAATATCAATCATCTAAGTTTCTGTCTTAAAATGTGGATTTTATCTTATCTTAGCACCCCTAGTAAATATTCATTATTCAAGCTTCACTATAAATATCTGTTTTAGGTTGTCCAAAGTCATGAGCATAGATCAGTACTATTCATTTCACTTCCATTGGCCGTAGGTCCAGATTTAATAGGAAGAAAAATTTTAAACTCGCAGTTATTTTAAAATGTAGATAATCCCAAATTTGTTATACCAGAGATTCAGATTAGAATTATATTAGAAGAAAAAGTACACACACACACACACACACACACAGACAATAACAATAGTACCTTTGATCACACCAGGAGTCTTGAAGTTTGTTTTTCTCATATCCCGCCTATTAGAGCAAATTTTGGAAGTTGTCCTGATTCAAGTATCTAATCCAAACACTGCTTTCACCAGGGGAACTTCCAACTCCCCAGCAGCACCCTCCTTAAAGCATCTCTATAGCAACCCCTCTATAAAAGCATATTAGCCTTCTCTCGTTCTTTAGCTGTACCCCCTGCTTACCGACCAAATGCACTGCTCCTCAGTGCCAGCATTTCTACAGAGACAGTTCTTGCATTGATTTATGAAAAGTGCTTCACATGCATTTTCTGGGGGAAAAAATAACAGCTTTTTTTCCGTCCATTTTTAGGAATTTAAGAATTCTTACTATGTTAAAATTTTAAATAACTTTTTAGGCTTTATTTTTGGTTGAAAATATTATTCAAATTACTGTATTAAAAGTCCCAAATTATAACCTTAGGTACATAAGTGAAGTTTTAATTTTACAATTTGGGAGAAAGAAATGGAATGAATCCTTTGTAGGCCAGTATTACAAGGACAGTTAAATTGCTCATATTTATACCTACACAAGATATAATCTTGTTTATTTCTAATCTGTTATTTGAACTTGCTGGGATTTTTTCCAAATATCTGATATTGTGACACACATGATAAGCATTATAATCACACTATAAATACATATTATAGCAAGTTGCCAAGGGAATCACATGGCTTTAAAAATATATAGAGAGAGAGACAATATTGGAGTGCATAAAATATCAGTTAAAGAAAAAGTCCTACAAAAAACAAATATAAGTGCAAGAATCCACAAGTAGATTTTAAAAGATCCATGTCTTTCTAGGACAATTTAAGACTACATCTCCAAGCAAGAAATGTTTGCAGATCTGTGGATCTCTCCAGGCTAGAGTAAAATCATTCTTTGACCTGGGATTTCAAGACAAAATAGAAATGAGCTGTAGCCCTACTTATCACGCCTGGTAAAAGCGCCCCACAACAAAATTAGTAAGGGGATTGAATGTTGGTTGTGATACAAAATTTGTGGATCCTCAAAATTTGTTTCTAAAAATGTTACCTATCACCACGTCTTGCAGAGAAAAACAAAAACCTACCATTCAGTAGAGGCAGATATGGAATAATTAACGTCCTTAGAGGTAAATTTGGGGCTTTTCTGACTTGGAATCCTAGCATGGACATTCACTGTGAGGCCTTAAAAAGGAGACTAAGCCATTTTATGCCTCCACTGACTCATTTGTAAAATGGAGATGCAAATAACACAGCCCCCCAGGGTCACTATAAAGATTAAATTAGGTATTTTACATAAATGTTTGTCCAAAGCTTATCTCATAGCACTCATTTCTTGATAAATGTTAGTTATTGGTACACATGGTAGGTAACAAATAATTTGAGTTAGGTGAAAGGAACAGACCATTGTTATCTTTAATTTTATTCCTAGAATATGCATTTAACAAAGGCAGGAAAGCCAAGAAGTTTCCATAAGCCAGGAGAAACCTGATATTTATTTACACGGTTCCTTTTGCCTCCACCTGCTTCTGAACACTGAGAATCAGGGCTTCATCTGAAACTTAACACATTCCAGCACGTATTTACTAAGCAAATCTGAGCCAGTATGTTTCATTTATCTTGAGATGTTTAGGGCTAGCAATTAAGTTACTTAATCAATGTTGGCAATTAAAGTTTACGAATGAATTAATTAATTATTGGGAATAAAGAAATCCTGCAGTAGTGCTTAACTTTCAGTACAGTGCATGCACCAATAAAAAGTCAGGGAAAAAGTGTGAACTTAATAGTACCATTTGGTATTGATCAATAGTTTTTATTTTTAAGGTTTTTTTTTTATCATCTGTTATTAATATGCTCTTCCCCATCAAATACCAATACATTCGACATTGAATCTTCAACCTTATTATTTTTGAAATTCTCACTTGTATTCACTCTGGACCCAGGAATAAATCAAGGATCGCTAAACTGTGTATCACTGAAAATCTCCACTTACTCAGACACTTCCCACGAGAAATTTTAAAGAGGCACCTCTACGGAAGGACGTACTTCTAAGAAATGGAAGAAAAGAAATAAGACAGAGATGATTTACAATGGTTTTATAAATAGGTTGGATGTCTTATTTTTTCAGACTTCTCATTTGAGTCTCGTTTCCATTTGGTGAGCAGCTATTCAGTTCTAAGGGCAAAGGGACGTGGGGATGAAAAGTTATGTCAAAGAGGCTTTGTAGTTGAACTGAGTTTCTTAATTTGCCTGAAGAAGATTCCAGCACACAAATTATGTGCACGGCACTGGCGAGGTACACTGGTGATTTTCAGGGGTGGGGCAAGGTGAGCAAGAAGAAAACAGGAAGATAGGGTCCTAAATAAACCAAATGTCTTTGTAAACGTAGTCCCTTTACATCTCCAAAGTGTTTTCCTCCTCCTACAATATCCTCCTGTGTGTGTGTCTGTAAGAAGCATCAGACAAGTATACAAGGCTCAGTTTTACTTTATTTTCTGAGAGGTTGAACCTGTGGCGTATGTGGGAGCCCAGAGTGAAGAATCTCCACCCGTGGAGATAAGAGAGAAACCAACAAGGGAAGACTCCGGCAAGACCAAGAGGCTGATTTGTTCAAGAGCAACGCACTCTCTGCTCTCCAGCTAGAGCGAGAAGCCAGCACGACCTTCCCTTTTATTTTCAGTTTTCACTGTCAAGGGCAATGTTGTTTCTTTTCAGGAAGAAACAATACCAACTTGGAGAAAAAAAAAAATCCCAGTTAAAAAATAGCAACAACAAAGACATGTCACCGGAAAGAGGTACAAGGGAGGGAACACAGGAAGATACAAGAGCAGTAAAATAAGGATGCAGAGGCATTTTAGTTCCATCCACCACCTTTCAAATTATATTAAAAGCATGGTTACAATCGCATTTTGGCAGGATCTCTCAAGTTCACAGTACTATAGGAGAAGGCTTGGTGAGATTATCAAGAGCGCAGATGCCAAATGGACATAAGGCAGGAAGAGAAACCACAGGCACCCCTTCAGCAAGGTGTCTGTAGAAGCTTATCCACATGGGGCTTGGCCCGACTCAGTATTAATTTCACAAACCCCATACGAACGCCTCCCGTCATTTAAGGATATAACCTCAGTGGTAGACAAACAATTCACCAACTATTAGATTTCTGTGGCACTGTGAAAATGTCCTTTGGTGTCTACGTATGACTTTAAACATTAGCTAAATCATGCTAACTTCTCAAGAGTGAAACATTTTCCTTTCTCGCAGTAATATAAAATTGTATGTTCTTGTGTTTTTCTAATCTATGCAACTCATTTTTTCATAGAAAAGGTCTTTCTCAGTGGGTTGTTCCCTACACCCAGAGGGAATATATATACTGGATTACTCATGTGTTTGTGCGGAATTCTTTGTCTCCATTCTTACCACTGACTTCTTCCACCATTCCCTGAAGCAAAGGCAATAGAGAAACATAAAAGAGTATTGCTTTCTTGTATTCTAAAACTGGGAACTTGCCAGAAAATTAAATTCCCCAGTTCCGCCCCGCATCTACTGGATCAGATCAGCAAGTGTTCTAATTAGACTCCCGAGGTGAGCCACGCAGAGTCAAGCGTCACAAGCCAAAGAGAAGCTCTGTGACATCGTGGGGCACAGCAGGGTTTAAGTTCCAGCTCCACCTCCTGGGCTAATCTCTCTCTCTCTCTGTTTCCTCATCTGTAAAATGGGGATAATGATCACAATGGCCTCATAAGATTGTAGGGAGGATAACATGAGTTAATAGCAGAAAGGCACAAAAACAAACAAACAAACAAACAAACAAACAACCACAAAACAGTGCTTAGTATACAGTTTAGTGCTGTTGTGAAGCAAAAATAAAAACTAGATAAAAAATTAGATTAAGGGAAGGAATATGATTTCTGAGCTGAGTCCTATAATTGTGCAGAAATTTCATTTCTTTAATATGACCTTTTCTTCCTTCTGTCCTTATGAGTCACACAGGCCTCACCCAGCACCCTGACTCACCTGCCTCCTTCTCCCTTGCAAGGCCTCTCCCTTCATCATTAAGCCTTCAAGACAAGAGGTTCTGCTCAGCATCAAATCTTAGGAACAAACTCTCAGGTCTGTTGACCACAGAGACAGAGTTTCAGTCAAACTGGAGATCACATCTAGGCTTCAGTTCGTTGTGTTTCGGCTGGAAAACCAGACGAAGCTGACATGAGGACCTGATTCAATATCAACTAACCCCCGACCCAGGCACTGACCAATCTGTAGAGACCCTGACCCTGACCACAAGTCTAACTCTCTCAGTCACCACGATTCATGATTTCCCCTATATAATCCATCCTCTAGAAGCCATTGGGAAGCCAGGTCTCTGAGCATGAGCTCACCTGTGACTCTGGGCTTGGGTCACTTCCGAAACATAAACACTTCCTTTGTTGCAAACTCCTGTCATGTCTTACTGGGCTTTGATGCGTGCAGGCCCATGGGCCCCAGTAGTCGGGTAACAGTCCTTTCTCTTCTCCTAGCTTCCAATCCAAGTGAGGAGTCTCTTTATGTTCATTCCCTCCTGTGACTCAGCTTTCAATGGAATTCCTCTGTTCAGGGCCGGCCAGGGCCTGGTGTCGAGGGCCAGTGCTCATCTTGCCGGCCATCTCCATACTGCTGTGGGTAGAAACTTGGTTTTCTTTCTTTTCAGTGACTTGCGTGACAAAGGAAAGATTTCTTTCTGGTAGAGACGATATCAGCATTTTATTTTCTTAAATAATTTAAAAAGGAAAGAGTTCGTGTGACTCAGCTCACTTTAAATTGTCTCCTGCTTACTTGCTATATCCAACTAACTCATTATTTTTAATGGATTTTTTTAATGTAGTGCTAGTTTGTGCATTGTCAGAAATTTTCTCCATGCCCTTGCAAAGAGATGGTCATATTTGTAGATGCAATGGCAAAACTCTTTCCGGTCACTTCCTGATAAGGTGGGGTCAGGGAATCTTCAAAACCACCATCTTCGATTGGCCTTATGCATTTGAGAAGGCCAGTAGAAATCAATATTTCTAAAAATAAAAGGTCTCTATGTTTAATAGCATTCCTTAAGGTGTCTGGGTGATATTATTGTTACATAATACTTAGCATTTTACTATAACAAGTATAACAATCAACTTTTTACTACAGTTTACATAGACTGAAATTTCTACAAACTAATGTATGATTATATTTTTACCATTGTCAATTAATGTTCATTCAGTTCTCTCACTACTCCATTAAAGGCGTTGTCCATTAATGATATGTATTTAAAATACACACACAAAAAAATCTGCTTAGCTGTTAAAACAATTTCCGTCAGTGGTAGATGTCTTGCGTCTTATAAAATTCCTCATTTCATACGTCTTACTTGAGAAATTATTCACACTACGGGGCCTTTAAGGCACTAAACCAAATGAAGAGACTTAGAATAAGAGAATTCTAGAATTAGATCACTTTGTACAGGTTAAGAAGCACTCTGAGTATCTGTCCTGCCCAATGTCACAGAACCAGTTTTAGCCATAGAAAGTCAGAAATAATGCTCATCACTGTTAGACACCCCAAATTTCCTTCCTCTACAGTTGGAAAGATTAGCTACAGAGAAAGTCTTTCCCTAAGAGCAACTCAGTTTCTGCTAGGGGATGAAGAGTCACATAAAAGGGGAAAGAGCAGAGGTAAAGAGAATGACTATAATGCCCCGAACTGTGTAATAACAAAATGATCCCATGGATTTTGCTCCTTGGTGTTCTGTTCCATGGCTGATATTGTGTTGGTGTGTTTTCCTGGTAAGGCACAGCTGCATAAAACACCTCTCAGCCACAAATATTTCAGGAATGTAAATACCTACTGGGAAGGGCAGGTCTTTGTCATTCACATCTCATTCTCAATTGCTCTCAATAGACAACACCTTGCGGAAGAGCCTCCAGCAATGAAAAGGAAGGGCTGCAGAAAGAAAGAACTACTTATTTTCTAAGAATGTGGTTTAGGTCCCTCTGGAGAGAAGCTAGAGAGAGGAGGAAAACGTAGGTTGGATCCCATTTCTCAGGATGCTCCTTCTCTTAGATGGCCCCAAATCATCATTCTCCAATCTTAAGTACAGGAATAAATGTTCAAGAAGCTTTCAGAAAGCTTATCCTCAAAAGATGCCGAACATATAACCTGGAGACTTGTATCAATGAAAACTTCTCTGTGGATTCCATGAGATTTTCCTACAAAGGTCTGTCACCCCAGGACTCTAATACATAGGCTCAAGAATCAGGCCAATCATTTTTAAAAATCTGATTAAAGTTATCAAACAAATTGTGATAATAGCACCTGACCTATCCTAAAATAACATTTATCCCAGGAGACAAACTTCCGCTAAGAAGCAGAACAGGTTCATTTTCAAATACCACTGAAGCTCTATTCCACCTCTTGGAAATACAGAATGTATTTTAACTTTCCAAAAAAGGGGGGAGGGGGCAAAAAAAATAATGAGAAGAACATTAGAGATGTTTATTCAAGCTCCAAGTCATTTCTTTACTAGTTAGTTACAAAGACCCAGGCATACAAGAATCTCCTGGTTAAAACCTGTGAAAGTGGACACCAATACCAGTTTGTAATTACAATTCGAGCCTCAAAATAGTAGAAGAATGAAGAAGATATACTATGCTGATGTATGTCTATATAAATATGCCTCTATAGATATATTTGCAGGTGACGTTTAGAGTTGTCTAAGGCTTAGAGGTCTGCTTTGGAAACATTTCTCATGCAATTCTTATCCAAACTGAAGTTTAAAAACCAGTGCTTTAGATTCTTAACATATTTGTATGATAATGTAATTATGTTGATTGCTGATAACATTTGCAAGAGCAGTGATACTGCATTTCAATACAGTTCAGCAATCATCTGAAATGTTTTTCCATTTTTAGAGTGTGTTGTCAAGGGGATAAACATGACAGTTGGATTCAGAATGACATAGGTCCACCACCACTCACTAGCTGTGTGACATGGGGCAAGTTTCTCAACCTATCTGAGCATCCATTTCCTTAGGTCTAAAATGGAGAAACTAATAAGAACTACCTCATTGAGTTGCTGGGGAGTCACATGGGCCAAATTTGTGTAACACACACAGCACAGGGCCTAGGACACAAGGCACTTAATCTGTGTCAATTTTATTATTATTTTTATTACATCCTGTATTATTATTTTTATTACCTCACAACACGATGTGAATAGAACCTCTTGAAAATACTCAGTGTAAGCAAAGTTTCCCTTATAATTCTTGCAGCATTATCAGTAATGTTCGAGAAAACAAGTATTGCGTAACGTGCCGAATGAGAACCAAGTGGACCTTAACTGGTCAGCCAGCGTGTCTGCGCAGGCCCTTCTGGCAGCCATTCAGGCAGCTATTAAATTGTTCCTGCTGTGGTTTCTTTTCTTTTTTAAAAAATATGTACCAACCCACCTTTCTTTATTAAAGTTAAATCTAATCCTCATTAGCTGTTTGCTTCACGCCATTACTGGTACACAGTCACATTTATAGCTTTTGGATATATCCAAAATAAATAAAAATTGTTATACATATGCTGATCCTCAAATGTGTAAAACGAAGATAAAATTACAATGCCACAGCTCGTAAGTACTGTCCGGGAACACCTGATCAGCAGGTATTCGTGGCAGAAGCCCCAGCAGGTACAATAGTGTTGATTTTGGGTCCTGATATGCACACTTTACAACATTCTCATATGCGGTGTTTTTTGTTTGTTTCAGTAACTCTGTTTCCAAGAGTATATTATTCAATGTTCTTGATGGGTGACTAATCCTTTGCAAACTGGCGTGTTCACTTCGCTAACCCTAGCCATTTTTCCATCAGAAAAACTTCTCAGGTGTACGTTTCTAAATTGGTCAGAGGTAAATAACTAATCGCGTCTACAAAATGGTGGCTCCCCCCAACCAAGACACAGGTGTTTCCAAGTGAGACAATGGCACACAGACCAAAGAGCTTTCAAAACCTTGGCAAGATCCTTGGGTCACAGCAGGTATAAGAACAGACAGCCAGATTCTTGACCTTCCTGTTAAAATTAGTTACAGGAAGTATGAAAATTATCTTACACCTTCCCAAATCTGGCTTTCAAAAATCAAGGACCGTCGTTTGAGCTGCCTGAAGTCTACTTCCCTTTAGACCTTGAAATTAAAGAAGAGTAGCTATCCCTCCAAGCATTTAGAGAACATGGACACAGAATTTGACCGGATGGTGGAGCAGTAACAGAATTATGGTAAACAGGTTGTGAGCCGAAACAAATACGTTTTATACCAATTGATTTCATACAATAAAAGAAAGGCTTTTAAAAAATAAATTACACTTGAAACCAATGTCACCCCAATAAATGTAATGAAAAATAAATAAATAAATAGAGAAATACCAAAAAATGCCAGCTTTCAACTATCAGGTAATCATCATTGTCCATATAATAAAAAGGGTTTCCTTAAATCAAATCAAGCTTTGGATAGGAAGGCTGCCCCAAGTCACCAGGGCTACTGAAATATTTTTCAGTCTTTACCAAGAATATAAGCTGTTAACAAATATTGCAAGAATTTTAGTAGGAGCCAGAATTATTCTGCGGCCATAGAGAAGTCGCATGGCTTAGCTAGAGCCCATGTTTACAGGTGAAAACATGCACACAACTGCCGTGTTCTTTGCAAGAGGCTGTGTGTACTGCTGTTGGTAAAGAAAACTCACCACGATCCATGAAAACATTTCCTACCAGTGAAATGTTTCTAATCATTATGGTACTGCACTGGTATCACATCTCCCTATTATTATAGCCCAGTGGTTTGGTTTTTGGTTCTTTGTTTTAACTTTGCAAGAAATATGGCGATAAAATAATTGTCATGTATTATAGTAAATCTCACTACTTACAAGAAGACTTAGAGCAGCTAACAGGCCTCCTTTAGAAAGCGAACACCAACCCTGGGTGGTGTGGCTCAGTGGATTGAGTGCTAGCCTGTGAGATAAAGGGCTGGTTCCATTCCCAGTCAGGGCACAGGCCTGGGTTGTGGGCCAGGTCCCCAGATGAGAGCGTGCGAGAGGCAACCACGCATTGGTGTTTCTCTCTCTCTCTTTCTCCCTCCTTTAAAAATAACTAAATAAAATCTTTAAAAAGAAAATCCTGAAAAAGACATTTAATCTAGAATTTAGTGTATGTTGTGCCATCATAGTCTTTAAAAAAAAAAGAAAGAAAGAAAGAAAGCAAACACCAGAAACAAACCGTCCTTGGGACAAGCCCCACATCTTCACTTCCTGCCTTTCCTTCCCCTGCTCACACTAATGTGACAGAGTGTTTATGTGGGTGTGGGTGTATATGTGTGTATTTGTGTATGTCTGAGTGTTTTTCAGGTGCCATCCTTTCTATTAAATATACAAATCTAGATAGCAGAAAGTTACTTTCTATCATGAGCCACAAAACAATAGAAAATTATGTCTCATTAATTTCATGAGCTGTAAAATTTCATATTCTTCAATTTTCAAAAGTCTCTGATTTTGATTTCAAGGTTTCCTGCTTTGAGAGTTTAAGGCTGGTTAGCCCTGTGAAGCTCACAGCCTCGCTTTACTGCTAACTTTCATAATTAAGAATTTTGACCTCCACTCTAAACATGTCTCTTCTATGAATTCACCTTCATTATAGTTTATATTACTGTCACTTCTGCTGTTTCATTAATATCTTAACAGCAAGAGTCACATTATAGTTCTAGCTTATGCACTTAAAAATCTATTAACTCTCTGAAAACATGAATTTAATATTCTAACTTATTTCAGAAGACATTTGACTTCATCTGTTTACAGTTAAAAATTGCAAATCTACAAATATAATGATACTTGCCTGCTGCTTCCCCCTAAACAGGACCCATGGGTTGAACTTAGTAACACAGAGATGTTTTGTTTTTTAAAAATCATGTTGCGGAGGACTGCGTGACCAAAAAAGACAACAGCAGAAACTCTTTCTGGTCCTACATACTCTTCTGGCACCTTGCTGCCACTCCATGGGGAGGCACGGACTATTCCCCCTGCTCTTGAAACTGGGTGGCCTTTTGGGACAGCTGTGACCGTGAGCTGTATCAGACGTGATGCGATGTGACTTTTGAGGCTGGGTCTCAAAAGCGAAAAGGCTTTTACCTGGCTCGTGCTCCTGGGTCACTTGACCTTGGAACGCAGACACTCTTTGAGGAGGATGACCAACCCACATGCAGGAGCCACATGCAGGTGTCCCAAGTAAAGGCTTAGCAGAGAGCCAGGAGTAGCAGCTGTGGTCAGACAGCTCTGAGATGATTCCAGCCCCCCTCACCCCAGTCTTCTAGCTGAGGACCCAGACACGGGGGAACGCACATAAGCGGTCCTTCCTGAGGCCTGTCCAGACTTCCAGTCCACAAAACGCGTGAGCATAATATAAGTGACCGTTTTCTGCGATGACGTTTTTGTAGTTCGCTACAGAGCCGTGGGTAACCAGAACACGTGCACCTGAGCACACGCACAAAGGCTGTCCAGCACTTGATGTGGGGCAGTCTCAACACATAATGTGGCTTTCTGCTTGGCTTTTTAAACAATTCACTGTCTCCATTTACCAGTTTTTCTCCACTTGGTAAACTCCACTAAAATCTACCCTTGCAGAGTTAGCCACAGTGAAAGTATTTAAAAAGTTTTCCCGGGAGGCCTCAGGCATCACTGGTGTGCAAACAGCTGTGTGCGGAGAACTGCTTCCTGCGC
Source organism: Furipterus horrens (assembly GCF_987537825.1). NCBI lineage: Eukaryota > Metazoa > Chordata > Mammalia > Chiroptera > Furipteridae > Furipterus > Furipterus horrens. The sequence goes on from NW_028327176.1 coordinate 183,801,833, forward strand.
ACGTCTCCCAACTGGGCACTGGCAGCCGAAACCACGTCCTGCCCTGCGGGCTGGTGTTTGCATGTGCACAGGTGTCAGGAGATGCCTGCTGGGCCAGGGGCAGGGAAGAGCTCCAGGCTGTTCCCCATCATCAGCCACACAGTGCCTCCAAGGCCTGAAACGGAGCGACCTGCTCTTCCGAGAGAGGGACCAGCGCTACGCAGCCATCTCTGATCCTGCAAAGAATGGGGTCCTTCCACAAATATTTACGCAGTGCCCACTGGAATTCTAGGGGAAGAACACAGCCAGGACGACGTACAGTCACTGTTTGGTGAATACTAACGACAGCAGAGGGAAAGCCTCTCTCCCTGCCCAATCCTAACCCTCAGTCGCCTTTGATTGATTGCTTTTACTCCTTCTATCCTCAGGCCACTCCCACTCCAGTTTTAGTTCGGTACCTCCTAACTCTTCCTGGTGTTGCTTAAAGGATACATCATGCTCCACCAGCCTAAGAATTGTTTGGGGTAACTGCTGTCATTACAGACCTCTGGGCCCCTCCGGGCTCACTGAATCAGAATCACTGCCGGTGGGACCAAGACTTGGTATTTATGGGACTATTCCCTACTGATTCTAAGCATCTGCTCTAGGCTGCCCTGACTCACCTCTCTGCTCCCTGCTTCCCATTACTCACTAACACGCAGGTTCATTTTCTAGAGCATAACTCTGACAACATCATTCCCTTGCCACCTTAAAATGGGTTACCAGTGCCTAGTGAGGTTCTTATTCCATTTCCCAGAACTCAAAACTTTTCCAGTCTGGCCTCAACCTACTTTCGAGCCATGTTGCCAATAACCCACATACTGCAGCCCGCTTCTGCCACACTATGCCCTTCCTTACTTCCTAAGCCCATCCTGGGCTCACAGCTCCTGCTGCCTCTCACCCCCATTAATACCTTCAGCTCCTCTGTTGCATCTGGTAAAATATTCTCTTCTTTAGCCCCTACATCAAAAGCAAGCTCTCCTGTGATACCACCATACCTTTGAGTTCTCTTTCCCTCCCCTCAAAATCTGTTGCACATTGTCTGACACACTTCCACAGCTGTGCTCATATCCTTCCCTGCATGAATAATATCAATATTTACCTCTTCTTCTACAGAGCTAGTCATGTTTATGCCATAAAAGTGCTCGAAGATGTCTGTGTGTGCATGCACATACACGAAGAATGAAATTTAAAAAGAAAGTTCAAATTTATAATTTATGGCTGTCCTGCAAATATGAAGTTACCTCAGCAGGAAATTTATGTTATAGCGCCTTGTGATGATTTATTCTATTAACGTTTAATTTCAAAGGGCTTTTGAAATGTAAATGGCTATCTTGATTCACAAGTAATATATCACAAGCTAGCATTTAAACTTGCAACTAGTCAACTACGAAACTGGTTTTATTTATTAATTCTAGAAAATTATACTTCTTTTTTGGAAAAATAAATGATGACTCACTGTTTCTATAATTATTAATAGGCCCAAACACAACCGTTACACTTTCTTTTTAGCTCAATTGTGTTAAATCAGTTCCTTGCACTTCAAACACTACTGACCACGTACATTGTGGCCTTTTCAGCAATTGTTGAGAGTCATCATTCTTCAAGGCAAATTTATTTAATATTTTCTAAATACTTTGTGGAGGGGTGTTATCATTTAAGTTGTTTTTTAAAATCATATTATTATATCTAGCTTTAGGCTATAAATGTGGCCTAAGTAAATAAATTTTTAAATGAAAATTCATAAAGTGCTATTAAAATTCAATTAGTACTTTTATTAGCATAGAAGACTTTTGAATTATTACAAACCTTATATATTTTATAATTATTTTATTTATAAAGAACAATAAATAAGCTGCTATCCCGTAATATATTTACCAAACTAAAAGTGATTTTGCACTGAAAGGGAATACATTAAAATACATTATGAATTATCTCTCCTCAGATTCTAAGTAGTGACCTTCCTTAAAGAACCCAGGATATCTAGTACACTGGTCTCATGGGTCACATCCTAGAATCTAGGGAACTCAGAGGAGAGGGGCCTATAGGACCAGGACAATCAACACTCCCTTTCTCACACCACCAACCCATGGTCCTAGACTCTGTGGTGACATCTCTCCCATTAGCAGCTGAGTGGCCTTGAACAAGCTACCTCACTGGTGGAAGACTCTTCTTCTTCATTTCTAAAATGGGCATAATAAGAACATCCACCCACCTCTTAAGGTTACTGTGAGGATTGTGTAGGATAATAAGACATCTACAAACAATATCTATTTTATTAAAACTATTACATGTGGTCTTAAAGTCTTCATCAGAAAAACTGAAGAAACAGGGAACTCCGTACCTCCAAAGTCTGGGAAACTATAGGTCCCAGAAGTTCTCCTGCCTCAATTCCCTTCTGGCAGCCCCCAACCCCGTGAGAGCTTTCTGTGACTGAGGAGACCCTTTCTGCCTATAATTTGTCATTCATGTCATTCATTTAAAGAGGATGCTGGTTATTGAAACCTGCACATCTCCTGGAGGAAAGCACTATACCTTATTTGTCCTTTGTTCCTCTGCATGATTGGATTTACTAGGTTCTTTCCAGAGAGCAGATGTGAGTGGATTAGACAATACATAAGCCCTGGGGCAGTAAGGAAAGAAGAAAGGACAGTTGGAGGTGGGGAGCCATCAAAAACATATTTCCACTAATCAAAATTGCTTCCAAAATAGACAAACCCAAACAATAAGGGAAAAGAAAAGAAAACAAACAAAAAAAAAGAACAGAAAACGTACTTTCTGGGGAAAAAAAGCAGTGAAGAAAAAACAGTCTTAACTTCCTTAGTGTTTAGATTCTAGTGTGAGGCAAAAACCAAGCATTCTCCAGCTAAGCAGCCAATAACTTACGAGGTCAAATCACATGAGATTGCCAATTTTGTAGGTTGAAAACAGCCAAATGAAGGCAAACTCATAGGCTGACACAATGAGCCTGTGTTAGCCAACTCATATAAAAATCGCCAGTCTTGAAGCCAAGAATCGTGGTCTGCGAGGAGAGATGCCCCAGCTGAGAGGTAACTGGATGTCGAGGCTGACTGAGTGAAGAGCAAGCTCTGGACTTCCATCTCGCTCTTCTCAAAGGTGCTCCGAAGCCAGAGGGAAGAGCGGTGGGATCCCGGCACCATCTGGACAAATGTCTATTTTCTTTCTCCCATCTCGCTCATCTTCACTGGATACAGCTGAATTCACATACGTGTCCATGTCATGCAATGGCTAACATTTACTAAACACACTGATTATGCGTTCTGAGCACTGGGCACAGACAAACATTTAATCTTCACAACACATCAAGGTCTCTCCTCCTGATGCCTATTCTATTTAGCCAAACAAAGGCAGAGAGAGGTAGCCAAGGCTGTACAACTAGGAGCAGAGAAACGGTCGCCCTCCAGCGGGATGACCACAGAGCCTGTGTTCTTAACCATGACCCTGTGCCATCCCCTTCATACTGGGGAGACAGACAGGGCGGGAAGAAAAGTCTTCGAACCTTGAAAAGGAATATGTACATGAAAGAGAGACAAGATGTTATTAGCATTGCACTGAGTCTCAAAATTGAAATCAGTATTTTTTTAGAAAAATCAGTGATGGAGAGCAAGGAGGAAAAAAAATGAATGACAGGAGGAAAACTAAATTGAGAAAAAGCAACTCGGCACAGGCTGTCGAAATGTTCAGTAAGATAAAAATCAGCCTGAAACAAACAAGCAAAAACAGTCCCGGAAGCTCTGAGCAGAAGACGCTGCCTTCGGTGCAGCTTCTCCCTGAGAAAACAGAAGCCGATGAAAGGTCCGTGGGAAAGCCCACACAAGCAAGAGTTGACCTGATCACGATCGTATGGGAACATGCAAATCTAAGGCACTACAACCAGCTGCCAGGGAATATGCTAGAATTTGCCACTACAGGAAAAGGCAGGCCCGTGTGCTTTAGATTTTGTACAGTACATAGCAGAGTACTTTGCCTGATTTAAAAACTAAAAAGTAGCACAGTAATATCACAGAATGGCCACAGAATGTGTAATTTATACACAATTATATATAATTTAAGTGAAAACACCCTGTTAAAAATGCCATGCAAAAATGCATTGTAGAACAATAGAGAACAAATTACAAGCAAAAGCAATTTTTATACTATCTACCCAGAGACTATAAATGTGTTTTCTCCCAAACATTTCTTTTCTGTGTGCATCTGTGTGATGAATTTCTATGCATATATGTACAGGAAAGCATGATTCCCTAAGGGTTATGAACATAAGCTCTGGAGCCAGACTGCCTGGTTTTGAATCCTGCCTCTGGCACTGATCAGCTCTGGGATCTTTGGCAACGTATTCAAGTTTATGCCTCGATATCCTCACTGGTTAATCTACGGATGTAATAAAAGCATTCTTTGGGGTTTTTGTGAGGTTTAAAGAAGATAACCTGAGAAAAGCATTTAAAATAGTGTCTCAGTCCTGAAATCTTTGTGGAGGATTATTTCAGGACCACGATGCTTACATTTAAAGAGACCTGGGCCCTTGGCCTGAGCTCTGGAGAATGTCATGTCCTTCAATGAGCTGATCCAAATGACACTATTATTTGGCAGATATTTTTAGGGAGTGTTGGATTATGATTATTTTCAAATTTACTAGAAAGGTATAAAATAATATCCTTTATAATCTTTGACCAGAACTCTTACACCATTACCCTAAAGGCTGTCCACTGTTCCACTGAATGGCTACACTGAATTATTCAACCGAACTCCTACTTTTAGATATTTAGGTCATCACAAATTTTCACTGTGATAAATATCACTGACAACAAGGAGCATTTAAGAATACCAGGATTGGCGAAAATCCCATTCAGTCCCACTAATTAAGGAGTAGCAGGAAAATAGAGGATGCCTGTAGACTGATGAAAAAGGTACTAACTAGTGCTACTTTTGCAGGTGACCTGCTCCAGCAGAAAGGACTGTAAAAGGAAGTTAATCCCTTAAGCAAGTTCCTCTTCTTTACTATCTTCTTTACTATCTTCCTCTTTTTCCCTCCCACATCCTCTCTCATACAGGATCTATTGTGGCAACATCGCTGTGAGAGATTAGAGTGCCTCTCCCTGGCTGTGGAAGATGCTGAACTTGGTCTTGGTAACGGGCAGACTCTTCTATGTTTCCATTGCCTTCAATTCTCACTTAGTTGCAAATCCAGGGTTGCCATTCGTAATCATGGGAATATATTTAGGCCAGACTTATTGTCTGGTAGGAATTCTTTTTATGCCACATAGAATTCTACTACTGTAAGTTGAAATTACTGTGTGGTGATACTATATCAATTTAGAATCAGCTGGAGAGTCACCCAGAATAGAAGAGGCCAATGCCTACCTTGGGTCTGTGTATGTTTTGTTTAAGAATAACGACAGCAACATTTTGTTGGTCAGCTGCCTCAGATATAAATGTCTCACATGTTTAAAAATGTTTCACCTTTGTCTTTGGTCTGTCTGAAGAACCTATAGATTTAAACAGTTTAGCTGGCCTTCAAGACACTTTAATTCCTATCTATCCTCTATCTACTTCAGAAACAGATGTGTCAGAGCGGAATGAGGGCTAAGGAAGACAGCCAAGAACAAAACATCAGTTGTCAACAAGAACCATGGAAACTATAAAATAACTGCAATATTGAGGCTCTGTGAGCTAGTCAGTAAGGACAAAAGTATAATATATGGTCTGCGCTTGAAAGCGTCTGACTCAGTAGTGGATTAAATAGACAATTTGCATAGATATGACACTTACAATGGGTCAAATATTCTAAGACTGAAATGATCGGTGATACAGTACCACACAGAAAGGCAAGTAGTATTCTACAGGTTCTTCTGCGGGGATTATTTTATGGCTTCACTCTCTGAGTAGATACAAATTAGACAGCCAGTGAAAGGTCTGACCAGCAGATGACTGGTTTCTAGGACAAGCAAGGTCAAGAGAAAGTAAGCAACTCTTCTCAGGGGGCCAAGCTGCCCCTACCGATGGAGGATAGTGATTGGGGAGTGGGGAGGAATGAGTTACATCAGATTTACCGGAGGAGCGCTTTCACAACGCACATGTCTCGGCTCCCTCCCCTACAGCTCTGATAAAGGTTAGGAGAGAGAAGCGGAGACACTCCCCTCCCTACTCCACATTCAGATTGGCCTGTGGCCTGCTGCCCTGGCAAGGCTCATCCAGTCGGGCCGCTGGGAGGGCGCACAGCCCGAAGAGCGCCCCGTGGGTCGGTGGCTTGTCCCTCTACAGCCTCCTCCTAGTAAACAATTAGCCAACTCGTCATATGCAAAAGCAAGCCTAGGAAAGCCCAGAGTTTTAAACGCTTCTTCAATCCTTCCTTTTAATAGAGATCATGGGTATTTGTTAGGCGTTGTGTGAGACTGCTGAAGAAATATAGAACTAAAAATATTCTGCTAATAGTTCTGGTTATCTGAGAAAGGCTACTAGTAATCTCAAAAATATTTTCTACCAGGAAATTCAATATGACTCTCGTTTCTTTTAAATTCTTATTTTTTACAGGCTATAAATAAAAACCCAGTAATGTGAAAATATTTCATCCTCTTAACAGAAAAATCAATCACAAAAATGAGTTTTGGTAATAAATAGGTCTAAACAGATAGAGGTGCAGGACATTAATTACAATTTGAAAGGTACCGAACTAGAACCAAATGGGGACTTTCTTGAAGTCTGCAGTTAACATCTTATCCATTAATTCACATCAACATTAATATTTGACAGCTTTGAATCAAGCAAGAATAACACCTGCAATCCTGAGGGATGTTCAGGCAGGCTAGTGAGGCTGTCTTAACTAAACATAAATTACACTTATCCTCTTGAAATATTTTCTGAATGTGAAATAAAAGATGTAGAAAATCTCAGTTAAATCAATTGTTTTTTCCTATACACAATCTTTCATATTTCACCAGTTTGTGTACTTGCTAGTTTGAAACTACAGTCTCAATATATAAAAGCATACTTCATTTAATAGGAGGATCAGAACACATTTGTCCCTAAAGTTTTTATTTATTTTTTAGTACCAATGACTTTATAAATTGTATTTAGTTGATAAAACCTGAAGGTATAAAAAAGCAACACCTCAGATAATAAGAATACTTTTTAAGGTAAGAAGTCAATGGGGGCAAAACCCATTTTTTTCTGATATATTCCAAATAGGTCATAGTATAGTTTCTATTCTTCTATATATGTTAAATGGTTTTTGCAAAGTGTTAAAAAGTAAAAAACAATTATTCTTATAATAATTACACATTTATTTTCATTAAACCACAAAAAGCAAACCCCTCCAAACTCCCCAAAACCATGAGCTTCCCATATGTTCTAAAATTATTATTGAAGTTTTCTTTAAGAAATCCTGTAGGACACCTGCTAGGTGTAAAATACTAATCATACCTTGCCATATGTCCTGGCTTTTTGAATTGTCTATCATTAATTTCTAACATGCATCCTTTGCTCCAACTGAACTAAATTACAAGATACCCCTGACCTAAGGTGTCCCACCTCCCCTCCATTGATAATACTGTTCTCTAACTGTGGAATATGCCCTCCTATGGACAATCCCATTCACTCCTCCTCTGAAATTCATCTGACATCATAACTTTTTCATGAAGAATGTCAAGGTTCTCCATTTGGTAATGTCCTCCCCCACACACACATATTTCTAGAGGCCAGAGAATTTATTAGTGTCTCTCTTTAGGGTCTTCCAGCATCTTTGGCCTTATATAATTATTTGTGTATTTATGTTATCTTCTTCACAGAATCATCAATCTCTTAGGGTCAATAAATGAGTTTTTCCCACCTTAGCCTCTTCTACATGTCTCAAATAGTATCAGAGAAATATAACATAATAAAATTATTTTAGAAAATAAAATATTGGAAGAGTATAATACAATGAAGAGCATATTATAATGCAATAAAATGTGTTAAGAAATGACAGATTTTAAAGAACCATAGAGGAAAGAAATCACCCAAAGTACTCCAGGCCTGGGATCTGAGTACACTGAGAAGTACCCCGGTCAAGTCTAAGACAGACTCTGAGGCCAGAGAGACTGGTTTTAGTTCCAGTGCTACCACTTGCAAACCATGTGACTATACTGAAAGTGTCTGGGACTTTATTTCCTCATATATTAAACAGGGATTGGATGTCTGCTTACAAGGTTGTGAAAATTCTAGGAGATCACTAAGTTGTGTACCTGGATGTGTTCTCTCACACAGGTCACATGGGACTCCACAAACAAGGAGTGTCTAGTCACTGAGGTCAGGTGACAATGGTGACTGCTCCACTCAACCAAACTCTCCACTGAGAAGCACCCACCCACCAATATTTTATATCAGGGAAATACTCATTTCCTTCCCTATTCTGCCTGATTCCTCTTTGCCTGGATTCTGGAGAGGCTTATGTGGCTAAATAGAAGAATCATTTTCAAGGGAAGAGCTAAAGTTCCACAAGGAAGTGTGTAGTGATGCCATTTGGTGGAATGTGGACCACTGGAAAGGAACAGTTGTCAGGCTGCAGAAGAGATTTTAAATCACATCATACAAAGAGAGGCCAGGAGAGAGGGTGCTGGGCCATAAAAGAGAGGTGCTCAGGAGACCAGGGGCAGCTCATGTGCAGTAAAAGGCAGGCAGGGTTTGTGTGGCCCACTGGAATAAAACTAGGACACCCGAATGAAGTGCCCAGAAGACAGATTTCTGTTTGATACACATGAAGACCTTGTTTTTGACTGTTTGGTCTTTCCAAGGATGGAATGAACTGCCTCATGATCAGGGATGTTGGTCTGAGAAGAGGGGCAGACCCTTAGGACTCACTCTAAACTTGATATCCAATAAATCTATGAACTCTCAAGGCATCTGCTCTGTGTTCGGTGCTATACAAGACTCAATTTATAGCAAACAGGGTCAATTATTTTACATAATCAAATTTGGCGGTGTATTTATTATAAAGTATCTAAGAACACGTCATTAAAATAAATACCTCCTTTGATGTCCTGTCTCCCGCCAGCCACCATCATTTCCCCTACTTTCTTGTACTGAGAAACTCTTCCAAGGAATTTCTAATACATCAACCTCCACTTCCTGCTCCTTGGTATCTCTTGAGCCTACTCCCACCAGACTCCATCCTCACTGTCTCATTGGAAACACTCCTGTGAACACCACTCCTGCACCTCACTGAATCCCAAGCTCAATTCTTAGGTCCCATATTACACGACCTTGCAGCACACTGGCATTGCTAACTATGTCCTCATTTTAAAACTCTGTTCACTTAGATTCCAAATCATCATCTTATCCTGGTTTTTGTTTTTCTCTTACTCTCCTTTTCGGTCTCCATTGGTGCAAATATTGGGGAGCATCAGGTGAGCAGTGATCACTCCCTTCTCTATTGACAATCTTCCTTCAGAGATTTCATCGAGATAAACGTCATGTCTTTGCTCTGTATCACAAACATTGGTTCCCAGTCTTGATTTCTCCCCTGAGCTCCAGCCAATTGGATAAAACCATTTCTCAACATCTCTTAACTGGATGTCTCATGCCATCTCAATGTGAACATTCCTAAGGAGCGTCACTTGATTCCACACTTCATCCTCTAAGCCCCAAACATATGGCCAAATCTGTTCCACTGAGCGATAAGCTTGTTGTTTACGTGACCTGGAACCTCCTCCCCCATTTCAAGGCTCGTTTCTTCCTGTTCAGGTTTCTGATCAATGTGAATTCTTCATAACTCTATCTCAGAGAGCATGGTAAAAGTTTATTTAATAGTTAGGGAGTGAATAAGTGAGCAATCACTGATTGCTTTTTATCATAATACTGAAAAACACTGCCACCCACTATTCCAAACTGCCTTGCCAGAAACTATATATTCTTTCGCGAATTTGGAAACACTGGAACAGAAATCTGTTAACTGAGCTGTTGTGGGAAAATGTACTTGGCTCTACCTCTGCCCCTAGTGGGAACTCTGGAAACGTTATAAAGGGGGCGTGGTAGTAGCAGTTAACCCAGAGTTCATGCTTTAGAAAGCATGAGACTTCAAGGCCACACACAGTTGCCTCACCTATAAGATGTCACTGTTGGACCCATGACCTCTAGAGTTTCATCCAGTTCTAAAATTCTATGTTTCTATGTTTCACATACCGTATACATCTTGAGTAAACATTGGGGACTTGTATATAGGAGCAAGGTGAGGGGCTGAGCTGTTTGCTCCAATCAAGGCCATCACAGCCAGAGAGACGAGGCTGATCAAAGAGCTTCTCCACACCCCTGTGCTTCTCTCTCAAAAGGGTGTAACTGGAGCCGAGGATAATTTTTAAAAAGAAGAAAAAGTTCCCCTCTGATCTGTCTTCCCTGGTTGGAATTTCTCTAGAGAAGCATTAATTGTCAATCTACACCTAAACGTCAGCTTTCCAAAATGAAATATTTTAAAACTATTTTCTCATTTTAAAATGTTATGGTTCTAGTTTTAATTCTCCTTCAATTATTCTTATTTCTTCAAGACTTCTGCTTGACTGTTTAGTTGTGCTCAGAGGGAAGGGGAGGGCCCAGGAAACATGAGTTTTATAGTTTCACTTATATCATCTTGAAAATTAATCGAAAAGAGATCTTCCTCCTTATTACCTTCACTTCCTGTAGAATTTGACAGCCTTCAGTAAATTTGGCCTTATAGACAGTCTAACTTGCTGGAGCACTGGTTTATCTCATAAAGGACTGGTTCTCTCAAAAGGTATCAAAAAGAGCTGTCCAACCTCGGTGCCAGGAACATGAGTGCTTCCATACAGAGGAGGGAAGAAGGAGGTCCATCATAATAATAAATAACACAATAATTAACAAATAATAATACAAGAATAAACTCTGTGTCACATACTCACTACTGTAAACCTCCTTTGGCCCACCCTCTGTATATATGTCCAAGAAAAATGTGGATGTCAAATTGATAAAGTTCAACAAAACTACTCTTACCATCTTTAAATCTTTAAAGACATGGATGATATAGTTCTGAAACTGAATGTGGAATGGTGGGTTTCATTTTTATACACTGCTCTAGGGGGCTCTAGATATTTTAGAAAACCAACACACATTTGTGTTTTAAGCAATGTGCTCTTTTAAGAAGCATATGTAGGCAAATTTATCTTTAAACATCAAAGAGACATGCATCTTACAGTAACTAAACCACCTGAAAGTCTTTTCCTCTTTGTCTTAGACTTTCTACCTTATGAACTTCATATGCTTCAGCAAATGCAAGATAAATACCTGTTGAATTGGATTTAATTCAGTAGCCCAGATGCCTGTTCTTAGAATCAGTGAGCATAAACTCAAGACCATGTTGACTATTACCCAATTGTAGATTTCTAATGAAAAAAATAGCCAGCTTCACACATTTTTCTTTTGTTGTAACTATTACGAATATATTCATAAGGAAAAAAAGTCAAAATGCATGCTTGAATGTGTACTATACATTATAGTCAAATGGAAAGTTTTTCTCCTTTAGAAAACCTCCCTTTTTCTTTACAACCCCTTTGGTACCCATGGTATTGAGTATCATTTACTTATGATATGATGATTGTTTTACATGTATAGTTTTCTTCCTTTTTTTCTGAGACTAGAAATTGACTCATGAGCTCCCTCCAGTTTAGTAGCAGAATCACCGAGTTGATGACATGATAATAAATGTACTGCCCTTTTATTACGACTAAATAAGTAAGAGAGTGGAAATATTTCCTGGGGCTTGGGGAGGAAAAAGCTTGTGCTTGGAAGTTCAGAGTAAAAAATTGAATAGACACATTAAAACATTAAAACCATTCTTCTTTAAACAATTTAATTACTAAAATTACATTTAAGCTTAGGCAGCTAGGAGTTAACAAAAGAGAAGGGAGCTAGACTGGCTGGGCCTGATTGATTCTGGAAGTTACATTTAATCAGGCTTAAACCTGAAAGTGACTACTTCGGACACCCCAGGGGATAGCCAAATCCCTAAAAAGGGGATTAGCATCCCTCCCTCCCTCTGTGTAAGGAGGAAGGACTGGCTTTTCATCTCCCTGGTAAACAACTGGCCCGCTTGGCTGGACTATGGACACGAGGAGTAAACAATAAAGGGGAAATTCCTTTGTTAGGCACATACACAGTATCAGCCAATATGGTGCATGGAGAGATGAGCGCATGAGCAGTAGAAACCAAATGGTGACGTAAAGGGACAGAATCTAGCCTGGAAAACCTGGGGAAAAGACCAGATGGGTTAGGGGAAGGACCCAGCACAAGCTAGGGAAGGATTAGGAAAGAGACTGCGTAGCTTCAAATCCCGAAGTAATATAATCAAAGTTTAATAAAGGCCCATCTTGATAGCACACATTCAATCCTTGGCTCATTTATTCGCACATTCTTTCTCTGTAGCAGTCGTGTGGGCCTGGCAGTAACTGAGGCCCAAGAATGGCTGAAGCATGGGCCCAAGTGTAGCCTTGGCCCAGGTGTGTAGATGGGGAAAGGAGACACACAGAAGTTCTGCGTCTCCGGGCCCTGGTCTTCCTGGGCCTGGTGAGGACAGGTGCAGGCTAGTAGCCCCAGACACTGGACTTACTGCGCAGTGAGACAGAGCTGCGTCATCTATCTGGTCTTTGAAGAGACAACAGCACCTGGGGGCAGTCCTTTGTTTTTGCCCCAATAAATCTTACCACTACACCTCCTCCTATGTGGGGTCACCAAAATGCTTTAGTTGTGACTTCTGTGGAAGAACCCTACTTCCGCTAGCAACAACAGTAGTCAATTTTTCTCAAACTCAGTGATCTGTTAGCAATACCTTCTTAAAATAGATACGGTTTCAGCTTCAGGATTTTCAGAAGAACATGGTATACCATTAATTTGGACATGGTATACTTTTAACTGCAAGGTTTAAAGAAAGCTTACCATTTGTAGAGAAAAAGAGGAAAGACAATGTGGCAATTATTTGTCACTATTGATAGCTATATTTATAGCTTCTTGGAGTCTGGGAAAATCTGTTCTTCTCATGCAGAAAGAGAATCAGGTAGACTGAGCATCATTTGTTCTATTTCAGACTGTGAGAAACGCTCACAATAAAAACCGGGACACAGGACTTGAGCAGTAAAGCGAGGCCTTTATTCACGAGTCTGCAGAGCCGGGCGCACCCTCATAGCCAGGAGAACGTGCGTGCCAAATAGACAAAGGAACCTGGTTTTATAGTCTTAGCTTCCCCACCCTGAAATTGCCACCCTAAAGTGATTATTTTCTCCACCCTAAAATTGCCATTCTAAGGTGAGAGCGATTAGCTTCCCCGCCCTAACGCAACTAGTTTCCCCTCCCCTCTCCTTCTTCCCCGTTTCTCCATGACCGGATACTCAGGAGGTACAATCTAACGCATTCATCTAAATGCCCCTATTGAATATGCTAATACTGTCCACTCCCTTCCCAGAGATCCTTTAATTACATTTGCCCTTAAGACCCTTTAATTACATTTGCCCTTTGTTACCAATGACTTTGCTACTGGTTTGGGAGTCACTATGTCCTTGTTTCTAACAATTCCCCCCTGTCTCTTTTGGAAAATTGACTACTCAAACCATTCTATTAATCCCTTCAAATCTAAGGAGGATTTCTCGACTTTCTTCCTCATATTAGGATTCCCTTGGGTCTCTCGGAGGAGGAGATTATGAAAAGTTGCTGGCATCTGTTTAGTTAGTGCAGTCTCAATTAGCCTTTGAACCAAACCTCTGACGCATGGAATAATACAGCAGCCTAAAGCTGTGAGGACGCCTGCTACCACTATGAGGGATACCAGAGCTGATGAGATTATTCCTTTCCAGTTGCCAAACCAATTTTCTAACCATTCTGTTATGGGATTGTCGATACCTGAGTTTTCTGCTAGCTTATTTGCTAAGGTAGTTAGTCCCTGCAGAGCCTTAGTGATAGATTCATCAGGGGCTGTATTATTAGGGATAAAGGTGCAACACTGCCCCCCAAGCATTACACATACACCTCCCTTTTCTGCCAGCATCATATCCAGTGCCATCCTGTTTTCCCAAGCCACTCGACTGGTGGCATCTAATTGTTGAGCGATTCCTTCTATGGCATTCCTACTATAATTGATAAACTTCTGCTGGTTATAATAAATATAGTTTATCCAATCAACATTTTTATTAACGGTTGACCACCAGAAAAGCACTGATTCAAACCCTGCTGCTATCTGGTTTCTAGCTTTAAACTCATTTGGAACTCCTCTGGGGACCCCAATTGCGTCAATATAGATATGAGGATCAAAGGATCCACCAGGCACCACTGACCTCTTTTCCCTAACAGGGGCAGTCTAGTCTGGACCAGTTTTGGAAATGCTAGGGTAAATGGGATAGCCAATTGAACCAGGGCACAGGTTCCACTCCACCTGTCAGGTAGAATTTTCCAGAGACTCCTTTGCCCACAATACCACCAGACATCTGCTCTGGGGACTTGGAGGGGAATATAGTCGCCGGCCCCACTGTGAAGGTGGCTCGCATTTCTGGTATGAGTGCATGTTCGGAGTTCTTCTGCAGGGGTACCCGAATTCGCTTCCCACCTAGAGAGGCAAGAAGAGTAATTCATGGGCCCCACTGAGTATGAAGGGAGGGATTGAGTCCCATTACTCCTTGTAGAGGGAAGAGGAGAGACAAGCTTCTTCAAGTCCCATTTCCCCATGCATTCTCATCCTGGTAGAGAGCGAGCATACAGGCCATTCCCGAGGGGTCAGAGTCCCAACCTAGTGGAAATGGTACGACCTGTGCCTGGGGTCTCCCTGTGGTACAAGCACAACAGTTGCTTTTATTCAAGGATCTAACAGTAAATTTGACCCATTCTACCCAAGCATTAGTGTCCCCGTACCCAGTCTCTATCTCTAAGGTTTGTCTGAGATCTAATACCTTAAAAACTTTTACCTTGGCTGGATTATTCTGGAGTCTTTTCTGAGGTGTAGCTGAGAGAAGTTAGATTTTCTAGGGAAGGAGTAGTTGTCACTAAGTAGAGACCTAGCCACCCTACTGGATCTATGCCAGATACATCAGCTCCTAGGCCGTAAACTCTGGTAGCCACATGGGGTTCCTGACTTAAGGACTGTGGCTGGTTCAGTGTCAGAAAAAGAGGGTTGCACTGGAGAGGCTGGCAGTTTCAGGAAGGAGCTCCTTGGTGAAAGTTATTTTAAGCAAAAGAGAGACCAGTTTAAAGTGAAGCCCACTGACCAACCCATACTTCGCCAACTCAACCACTTAGTTCAGCCAAACTGTTGAGTCTCAGGAGGCAGCAATGAAGATGGGCTTCTTAAGTGAGGCTTCTATGTACAGACAATCACTCAGGTAATGAGATTATAGGCTTATATCCTATGAAAACAGAAAGAACACACACATGTTTATTCACACAACACAATTCACAAACCAATTTCTAAATTTGCAAGACTGTCTTATTGGGAAGACATCCAGTTGCAAGGCATTTGACCTTCTTCTTGCCTGTAAATTAAGCATTATTGATAATGTCACAGACCTGGTTTAACTTTTGAATGAAAACAAACTTTTAATTAAAATAAACTTTATAGACGCAGCTGCACTAGTTTATAGTCTACCACTGATCATTGTGATTTTCCTCAAATCACGATTTTTCTCCTTAAGATTACCCTCCTTGTTATTAAAGGGACTGCATTAAGTCCAGTTTTAATTTAGCCTGTTCATTTGCATAAACACAACAAGAGCAGTGATTGACCACATAAGATTTTTTTAAGTCTGCTTTGCTGGAACTTATACAAAGACTCTTCAGGTTGACCTTCAGTCTGCCCCCTGGGCAAGAAGCTGAGCCACACACCTGCCATCTGGCCTTGCCTGTAAAACCCATGCTTTCCCAAATCCTTTGGGTTTTCCATTGTGCCTTAAGTTTCTTCCTAGCCATTTATTAGGGAAGCAATCTTCGTTTTTTTCCCTAGAAAGATTGCCATGGACCGCACAACCAGCCAAAGTGCCAGGCCTTTCCCTCATGGGCTTTCATTAGCCTAAGCATGCCTCCTTCAGGCATGACATTCCAGTCAAAGCCTCGGCTGACATAACCACCATTAGCAACTGTCTTTTTAGTTTTATGCAAAGAAACCTAATGTAATTACCCACCTCTTTAAATTGCCAAGTTCTGGAGGGATCAGGTAGGGAGAAAAATATACAGTGTGAAGGAAAATTCTTGTCCTTCTAATATTCCCTAAAATTGCATTTCCATGCCTTATACTTTCCTTTGTTCACTTTCCTACATGTGAAGTTTTTTTTAATTTTCTCTGGGAAACCTCAATTTTCCTTTCAGATTATATGGCCAGTACCAATACAGAGAATTCCAGACCCTTCCTAGGCCTCAGAGAATTCTAGGTCTCCAACAGCTAAATGCCAAACCAATACAGGGAATTCCAAATGACCTTTCACAGGTCCCCAATGGCTTAATGCCAATACAGAGGTACAGTAACCATACAATTAGACCATAAGTAGTTGAGGTTTCCCTTTTCCCATGTTTAAAAACTTTCACAACCTTTCTATACATTTTTATGACTTTCCACAGACTTTCTGCAACATTCACAAACTTTCCATATATTTACCCATTCAGATTTAACCATAACCCATTTCCAATTCTTTTCCACACTGTAAAGGACTCTACCCAAACTCAGTATTTAGCAGCTAAAATTTCCCTAGATTTGTAGATATTCTGCAGTTTTCTGAAGCTTAGACCTTGCAAACACCTGTCATGCAGCAATGACTTGAATGTTTAGACATATACCATTTTGCAAACAAAGCACATCACCTTAAGAGCATATCTAACCCACCATTTTGCCCACTTCAAAGATGGCGGCAGCATTACATGCAGCATCTTTGAAGACGGTGGCACCCATAAGTACCACCCACAAGATGGTGGCAAACCCACGTGACTTATCCACCATGGTGGAGCACTCACGTGGCTTACCCTAAATGGCAGTATGCCTATGAGGCTTAGTGTCCAAATCACAACCTTCATGCAGGCTCTGGAGGGAGAGACCCATTTCTCCTCCTGCAGAGGTGGAGTCATTGGCTTTGCAGTCACTTCAGAGGCCATAACCAAAAGGCGTGCTGAGAGGGAAGTCCCTTGAATCTGCAGACGGGTGGGCAATGCAGAAGCCACGCTCACCTGCAGAGGGGGCTGCGCCCCAGGAGCCTCCGATGCTGCCGCGGGAACCGCCCCTAACTGTGGAAGGGGTGGTGCCATGGGAGGCGCCTTTACCTGGGCGCAGTTTGGCGCCAAAACAGTTTCTTTGTCTGCCGGATTTAGAGAGTTAAAGAGGGCTACTTCCTCATTCTCCTCCTCTCTTCTAACATACACTTTCTGAGCTTCCCTGAAGAGTTTTTCAGTTGCTTTAATTGGCCCATTCACTTACTTTTTGCAATTTCTTACAAATATTTGTCCAGTTTCTGTTACAATGGTGACTTTTAAGAGTCCCTGTCCCACAGCATTCTCTGGATTTAGACCGGAATACTTCCTCATTTTGTCCCTGAGCTTCTGCAGGGATCTGATGGAGCTGTATTTCGAATGCCTTGGAGACATTCTGTGCATGGGGAACGGACTCCTTGATTTCCCTGATGACGAAGCTCCTAAGGTCTTTCATTTGAGCCCTAGCCTCCGGCCTGTTATCCCAATCAGGGTCTATACTGGGAAACTTCTGTTAGGCTGGGACAGTTTCCTGACCGGGGTGGGGGGGATGTTCCCTTTCCCATATCCTCATAGCAGTCCGTCTGATCACTCCCTTCTCTTCCCCACTGAAGATGTCTAGTATAGACAGTAATTCTGTCCACATGTATATGCTGGGTCCGGGGAACTGGTCTAGTTGTTCCACCAGTCCAAGGGGGTCCTTTACCAAGCGCTTCATATTGCGTTTGAAGTTTCTAACTTCAGTGCTTGTTGAAGGAGCATTTGACATATCTAATATGTCCTGGACCCATGGAGACCTCCCTAAGGGGAAACCGGCTGCTCTGAGGGAAAGGGGAAGTTCTTTAGGTCTTGCTTACATTGTTTCAATTCCTTTCTTAATTTAGATAAGTTGCCACCAGCGCCATAGGTGTCATGGGGGCGGATGCTGGTGGGGTATCTGCTAGGTGTTCCTGGCCTCTTCCGTCTGTACTGTCCGTCCACGGTGCCTCTGCCCAGTTGGCCGCCGGCTGGCCAGGGCTATAAGGCAGTGGGAGACAGGACAGAGGATCCCAGGCCTTATCTTTTTCTTTTTTACAGGGAAGAGACCTGCGGATCTGCTGGTAGGTGGTGATCAGCAGAGAGTATATTCCCTCTCTTCCTTAAAGGCTGATGCCTGGCCCTGGCTGTTGTGACCCAGTGGACCAAGCACCAGCCCGCGAACCAAGTGTTGCCGGTTCAACTCCCAGTCAGGGCACACGACCAGGCCACACGCCAGGTCCCCAACCGGGGGCACGAGCGAGAGGCAACCACACAGCGATGCCCCTCTCTTCTTTCTCCAAAAACAAACAAACAAACAATCCAAAAAAGCTGAACACACATATAAGACCAGGGCTTGACAAACCCAACATTCATCAGACCCAAATCGGGGCTAGGAGAAAGATTTCCCCTAAATGGGTTCCTTTGGCCAAAGGAAACAACAATAATTTACCATTGTCTGTTCTTCCTTACTTTTGGTCCCCACCCCTAGGCCTAAAATTTCCATTTCCCATCCTCAGCTGATTCCCGTGGTTGAATCCGGCTGTGTTCTCAACCTAACGGACCCGGCGGAGGGGCACTCCACACTCGCTTACTTGCACACAGACCGAGATGCTTCGTTCATCTCCGGCCGCTTCCCTCACAGGACAATGGACCCAGCGGAGGTGCACTCCGGCCATTTCCCTCACAGGACAACGGACCCAGCGGAGGAGCACTCCGGCCGTTTCCCTCACAGGAGAACGGACCCAGTGGAGGTGCACTCCGGCCGTTTCCCTCACGGGACAACGGACCCAGCGGAGGAGCACTCCGGCCGTTTCCCTCACAGGAGAACGGACCCAGCGGAGGTGCACTCCGGCCATTTCCTCACAGGACAACGGACCCAGCGGAGGAGCACTCCGGCCGTTTCCCTCACGGGAGGACGGACCCAGCGGAGGTGCACTCCGGCCGTTTCCCTCACGGGAGAACGGACCCAGCGGAGGAGCACTCCGGCCGTTTCCCTCACAGGAGAACGGACCCAGCGGAGGTGCACTCCGGCCGTTTCCCTCACGGGAGAACGGACCCAGCGGAGGTGCACTCCGGCCGTTCCCTCACAGGACAACGGACCCAGCGGAGGTGCACTCCGGCCGTTTCCCTCACAGGAGAACGGACCCAGCGGAGATGCACTCCGGCCGTTCCCTCACGGGAGAACGGACCCAGCGGAGATGCACTCCGGCCGTTCCCTCACGGGAGAACGGACCCAGCGGAGGTGCACTCCGGCCGTTTCCCTCACGGGAGAACGGACCCAGCGGAGATGCACTCCGGCCGTTCCCTCACAGGAGAACGGACCCAGCGGAGGTGCACTCCAGCCGTTTCCCTCACGGGACAACGGACCCAGCGGAGGTGCACTCCGGCCGTTCCCTAACGGGAGGACGGACCCAGCGGAGGTGCACTCCGGCCATTTCCTCACAGGACAACGGACCCAGCAGAGGTGCATTCCGGCCGTTCCCTAACGGGAGGACGGACCCAGCGGAGATGCACTCCGGCCGTTTCCCTCACGGGACAACGGACCCAGCGGAGGTGCACTCCGGCCGTTCCCTCACGGGACAGCGGACCCAGCGGAGAGGCACTCCACACTCGTACCAGCCACACACGCACAACTCGTACCAGCCACACACACAACTCGTACCAGCCACACGCACAACTCGTACCAGCCACACGCACAATCAGCTTCCCGAGGATGCCCAACCACCAAGGCAGTACTTAAGTCCAATTTTCCTACCTTGGCCCGTGCACGAGGTTGCCTGGTTGCCGCGGTGTTTGCTTTTGTTTCCCCCTGCGTCGATCCACTGCTGTCCCAACAAGAAGTCTCGGGTGTTTCCGGACACTGAGGCGGGTGGGCCCTGGGTCAAGCGGGCCACCCAAAGGCGGGTAGGACGCGTCTCCCCACCTTGGCTCAGAGCCCTTCCCACATACAGGCGGAGGATCCCGGACGAGCCCCCAAATTGTGAGAAACGCTCACAATAAAAACCGGGACACAGGACTTGAGCAGTAAAGCGAGGCCTTTATTCACGAGTCTGCAGAGCCGGGCGCACCCTCATAGCCAGGAGAACATGCGCGCCAAATAGACAAAGGAACCTGGTTTTATAGTCTTAGCTTCCCCACCCTGAAATTGCCACCCTAAAGTGATTATTTTCTCCACCCTAAAATTGCCATTCTAAGGTGAGAGCGATTAGCTTCCCCGCCCTAACGCAACTAGTTTCCCCTCCCCTCTCCTTCTTCCCTGTTTCTCCATGACCGGATACTCAGGAGGTACAATCTAACGCGTTCATCTAAATACCCCTATTGAATATGCTAATACTGTCCACTCCCTTCCCAGAGATCCTTTAATTACATTTGCCCTTAAGACCCTTTAATTACATTTGCCCTTTGTTACCAATGACTTTGCTACTGGTTTGGGAGTCACTATGTCCTTGTTTCTAACAAGACAGATAATATTTTGACCAACAAGAGCATTTTATGATGTAATTAACAGCATTCTTTTCACCTAACTGGTCTCTATTAACCCAGACGTTCTGCTGCTATTCTTCTATGTCGCAAAGAGCAGAACAATTAATTATTTCAAGTGATGTCATTCTCTTTTGTAAAAGATCAGAGGGCTCTTGTGTCTTTCACAACATTCAAAAAATAAAATGAACGCAAATATAGGGATGTGATTTTCAGCCTTCCTATGGAATTTCATATAAGCAACACAGTCCAGTACAGTGTCATGTTTCTTTAGTGATCTCAATAGTAAAAATTCACTAGAAAAAAAATATCATTCAGAATTTATTTCAAGCACTAAGTCCAAGCCCTGACGAGTCTCTCAAATTATCATAAATTTTAGGCTGTAGAACTCACTGGCTAATAAATGCTCTACAAGCCTGCCAAGGAAAACATCACTGTGGGTTGTTCTAATAAGAGCTTGGAAAGAGGAAGATTTTTTAAGCCTATTTGGATCTTCTTATCTGATGGCATTAGGGTATCACCCACCACAGACTTTCCGGAATTCCTCCCACTTCCCTTTCCTGACTACTGATCCATCCTACACAGGCGACACTTTCAGGTTAAAAAACATAAAAAAAACAACTTTGGTTCCTAAAGGAATAAATCGTGGAAGATTTTAAATTGAATAGTAAAATAATGGATTTTATTTTAAATGGACTACTCTTTTTGTTTGTTTGTTTGTTTATTTATTTATTTTTAGAGAGAGGGGAAAGGAGAAAGAGAGGGAGAGAAACATCACTGTGTGGTTGCCTCTCACGCACCCCCAACTGGGGACGTGCCGTGCAACCTAGTCACGTGCCCTAACTGGGAATTGAACCAGCAACACTTGGTTCGCAGGCTGACACTCAATCAATCCATTGAGCCACAGCAGCCAGGGTAAATGCACTACTCTTGGAAGCTCTAGATATTTTCACAAACCAACAGACATCTGAGTTTTCAGCAACATGTTTTTCCTTTAAGCAGATGGAGGGAAATTTATTTTTAAACATCAGATTGACGTGCATCATGCATCTTGGAATTAGTGCCCTGGCCATTATCTACCACGCCCGGATACCTCAGTGTTTTTCTCTTTACCTGCAGATAAAAATGAATAAACTGCAAAAAGCTGCATGAGGCTTGGAACTTCTTTGGTAAGAATTCCAAACCATTGATTATAAAACCGATCATTGATATAACTAAATTGCTACTATTTGTCTACGGTAAAATTAAAATTCATTGGTCAGGTTCGCTTAAGTCAACGGTATTCAGAGATATTATTTCGCTTATACCGCTATGTCTTTTACTGTGTGCTTTATCTTAAAAAACCAATGGCAAGTGTTAAATTGTATATTTGTTCTATAACACAGAAGATCACACATGAGTACTCTAATGAGGTGCTACTAGTAAGGAGATGGATATTAAATACATGGAATGATATCTCCTAGGTAAGAAGTGGAAGAAAACCTGAGTGGAGACGTCAGAACTACCTGAACGATGAAGAGTACTAGTTGGGTCAAACCCTAAAGTAATATGGGACTTGAAAAGATTCAGTAATTTATTTAAAATGTTTCTCTTTTAGTGGTAGAAACAGCTTAGAGATGTGATCCAAGACTGACCAGTATTTTAAATGTAGGAGCAGTTGACAAGCCCTTAAACTTCACATCTAGTAACGAAGACGAACAGTTTAACAGTAAGAGAATAGACTTGGTTTAGCAAAAACAGAAGGAAAAAACCACTTTAGAAGAGGCGACAAAATAAGACAACAGATGGCACAACAAGAAACAGCTGTCACTACCGAGGTGAGAGGAACCTGACAGTCGAAACAAATCTCACCTTCGCATAGCTCTGTTTTAGACACAGGAGTATAAAATGCACCATCTATGAAATAATTTTCATTTAAATGGCTAGTACCTAGTGATAATTATGGTAAAAAAACGTTGCTTAGTTAAAAACAACAACAAAAATGTCTTTTGTGTCTCCTTTCTCTTATATGGAGAACTGGATGCAGAATTTTAGGACAAGTCATGACCAGGTAGAAGCTACGGTAGCTTCTCTTCCCTGCAGTAGAGATGTTTGCTGGCAGATAATCCAAAAAAGAAACAAATGTTGCTGCTGAAAACTTGCCTCTATTTTTCTTCTAAGTAATGACAATCTTTTAGCTCCATTTCCCGTGATCAGTTTCCCCTTTCTTCTTGGCTCTGCCTTCAAGCAATCTAAATTCTCCTAGATGTTCAGACAGACAGAGAGAGGGGAAGGAGCGGGAATCACTGGAAACAAGTGTTCATCTAGATGGCTCTTTATTTCATAAAGAAAAAGTTATAATCTGTGTAGTTCTCAGAAATTCTGAATATGAATTTATGCACTATGAAATTTAAAAATTCTTACTTAAATACAGCCACAGTAAAAATGAGATTTCAGTAAGGATCTAAATGCCCAGTCAGGGTATAAACAAATAGTTCTTTTCCCTCCTTGATGGAAACTATGCTATGATTCTTTTCATGCATTTGTACCTTTATAGTTGCAAGACCACCTTCCAAATCTAGGAAAACACCAAAGAGAACTTGGAAATGAGAATGACATTGCTGGTCTGAGGTGGTTTGAGGTGGTCTAAGGTGAGGAACCCTTGTAAATTCAACTGAGTACAGGGTATATTCTGGTGATTTACACTAGAGAAGGAATGTTGGTAGAAGTTCAACAGGGAGTTAAGTGCCTAAACATATGACGAGGACAGCACTTGCTATAATCTAGAGACAGGATTTATGGGTGATGGTGCCCCCTGTCCAGACCACGAACAATAGTAGAACTCCCTAGGCTCAGAGTTAACTGAAGAAACGGGGTATTCATCCATAACCATAGGCTAATCAATGCATTTTAGACAAAAGAAGAGGGGGCAATAGATTAAGGTAGATTTTCAACCATCAATGCCATTGAGACCTCTGGTTGGGACAAACGAAGCAAATGGAAGACAACTGCCTGAGCCAGATGACAAAACCACAGCAGAATAAGGATGTAAATACTTTCCTTTCCAGAAGGACAAAGGTTCCGGGCAGGACACAGCCCTGCTAAATGGCTACAAGAGCAAAAATGGAGTTCAGGCCATGGGCAGAGGGGCACCTTGGACACCCATAGAAAAGATTACAAATTGTGAGCTCACATGACTAGACTTAGCAATCGTTCTAGTAGGAAAGGAATTTAAACAGCACCAAGAGAAATGGTTCATATGACGAGATCTAAGCATTAGGCATGTGAAAATATCTAGCAGATGAGTGAGGGGCTATCTGCCTGCTCTAATCTCCCTGATTCAACACTGACCCCATTGCAATCAGTCACGGGCTGTGCTTGGGGACTTTACCTCCTGTGTTAAATGGTCACTTTCAGTTTGTCCTACCCATGCTCCTTGCCCTGGATTGTCTTGCCCCTCGATTCCCACCCATTTTGGTTGAGTGCTTACACTCCTTCAATAGATGCCAGAGTCAGTGCTCAGTAGCTTAGAGATAAGAAACTTTGTGGGTCTTCTCCACTCTCCACTCTTCCACCACCCCAGTTCTTTCAACCCTCAGTGTGAGCAAAACTTGGACATATCTGCACAAACCGAAGAATGAAGGCAATGTTAATTAGTACTTTCCACCAGCCGAAGTTACTCACTTCCTCATTTAAAAGCACACGGCATCTGGTTGTATGTATCTTCGTTATTTTCAGTCCTTTCTGGAACAAGTAGGAGGTAAATAAAGATTTCTTGTGATCTGAAAGCAGACCCAGAGCTGTTTTATTTTTCGTTAATATCTGTGGAGTTTTAAGTAGTTTCTATTCAGAGAGAGAGAGAGAGAGAGAAGTATGGGAGGAATGGAGGGAAGGAGAGAGAGACTGAGTTCTACTACAAGAGCTAACTTAGCAGGAGAGGCGTCCCCTTTGAGGCCACTACCCATGAGCAGAGGAATGAACAAACTGGGAGTAAATAAGAGTCAGGTCAGAATGAAGATGCAGCAGCAAGGGCCGCCGGGGAAGAGGATCTGTGTATTTCAGACTAAAGTAACTACTGTGCAGGTGAAATAATCACGGCCGGGAACATGAAGCAAGACGTTAGCATCTTGGCCCTCATTATTTTCATTTCTCACAGCTTCTCACTCCCACTCACAGCATAAAAATGAGAGCTGAGACCGTTGTCTGGGTGATTCAAGAAAAAGGAAAATAAAACTCAATTGCTTATATATTACATTGGTGTTGGAGATGTTTTTTGGCTTGCCTCCTTGATCGCAATGATCTATCCTGCAATCCAAGGACTAAATTCGGCTTTGTTATAACACAAGTGGTGTTATTTTGCAAAAATGTTTGTGCCATTTTAAATGAAATGCTACTGGTGTCTTTGCCTTTAGCCTCGTGGAAATCAGTCTGATCACAGGAAAGGAGGCATCGGCTCCTGACTTACATCCCCTTTTTTTCATTTCTGAAGTTCCCTTTCACGTCCGATGTGGGTGCCAGAAGAGCTACTCTCTTTCCAGGTTAGCTAGTTTAAACATATGTGAAGAAAAGGTCTGGCAATGTTCTGTGAAAATATTCCATAGCAATGGGAAATTTTTACTAACTTGGAAGGATATCCACAAAAATAATAACAAAATAATAATGTCTATCTATCCATCTATCTCACCTGTTTATATAGTGGTATTAGAGAGATGATCACTTTGTACACATTTCTATTTTGCTTGAATTTTCAGAAACATATTATTTGGATAATTTGAGAAAATTAAGCTATTTAAGTGTGGGGGAAATTTTAGATAGCTACGTAACATGTTTTTGTTTAATCTCATTGACAGAATACTAAAAATAATCACTATAGTTTTGAAAAAAATTGTTGTTCTCAAAGTGCAGAAAGCTTACTCATTTTCCATTTGGACTTATTTCTTTTAGCCCATGTGGGTAAAAAAGGAATGATACAATCTCTACATTTCCTAGGCATCACATTTTCTATGTTAAATTATTACATAGATAACTCGCAATAAAGAAACGGACTCATATGTCCTCTCTTAAACCAGAAACAAAAGCTACTTGGGACTTCAAAGTGCTGATTGTCCTTGAAACGCGAAGGGAGTGTCTCATGTTCTGTCTCAATGACGTGACCCCCGCTTAGAAGCTATTTTGGATAACAGGAAATAGTTTTCTTTATCAAATACATAAAAGCTCATGTTAACATGTTGCTAGTTACGTACGGGCAACTCTGCGAGGAAGAAATACACACAGCGCTCCCGTCCAGTGGTCTGCGTTTAGGCTGGTTCAACACTGCCCTTCTAAAACCATTTTTGAGGCATCCATAACTGAGCTAATTAAAACCAATTATAGGTTGAAATTACCCATATCTTTCTGGGCAGAAAGGTTCTTTTTATATTTTGGAACATAGAAACAATTTTCCTTTCCTAAATGCAGATGCTTATAAAGAAAATTTTATAGTTGTGACAATGGCTCAGGGATTTTACTAATTTAAAAAGTATTTTTAAAAAATTATTCTTTGAGTTATATATGTTCATTAGAGTAATGCTCGGTTTTAAATAAAATTAGCAGAGTATGCTATTCAAATGGTCCACACCTTCCCCATACTAAAGTTAAAACATGAAGTTCTGAAAAGTAGTAATTAACAATTGCTACTCCTCGGCGTCTTAGACATGGAGCAAGAGCCAAGTTTCCCTAGGCTAATGAAAAATAGGTTAACGTTACAACTCTGTGCATAAGTCCACCCTGGATGCACGGTGGGGAAGGAAGTGAGCATCCCTCAACCGTCCATCTTCACAGCCTGTGGCTTGGCAATGCTTGGAGAGAAGGAGCCATGGGCAGTTGTCTACAACCCAAGGGCCCATCGGGACTGCGGCAAGAGGAGGCACTAGCTCATTAGCAGTTGTGTCAGAGTGTGGCCTTAGCTCCTGAAACCTGGAGTGAGGATTCATGTTCGGGAGGGCCAGGGCCCCAGCCAGAGCACAAGCACAGAGGCTGTCAGCGGGGCTCCTGGGGCTGCCTGTCCTGAGCCCAGGGGGAACCTCAACCAATTTCCAAAGCAGCTTCTGCCCCTTGTCCAGAGTGACTCATTGCAAAATTCTTCAATCACGGTTCCAACCTGGTCCCTGGCTTTGATGTCCCTGAAGGACCAAGACACAATGATTGGTTTCAGAGTTAGCTCCTTTGTGTTTACCACAATTATCTGGAACATCAGAGGTGATCAATTTATGTTAGTTGTAGAATTGGAAGATCATCTGAATCGCCACCCATTCCCACATTTCACAAACAAAAGATCACACAAATGCAAAGAAACTAATCATTTGCATGGAAAAGTTTTCAAACGAAGAAGCATCCTTGAGGACAGGATTATGTTTTCAGCTATAGCCTAATAATCAATAGTTGGTAGTTCAAGTGACTACAGCATATTAGCAATACCTATAAAAAATTTTTGTAATAACACTATTGAAGCAGTTAAAATGGGAAGTGATGAGCTAAAGATCTCTCTCTCTCATCTTTCCATCTCTATATTTCTCTTCAAAGGCACACTGTGAAAAGGGTAAGTTTACAAACCTAATATTTATTCAAAACAAACATTCAGTGAACTTTTACCGCCTTTTGCTAAGTTGAAAAAGACATTGGGGACTTTGGTCAAGATGGTGGCATAGGCAGACATGACTTGCCTCTTCGCATAACCACATCAAAATTACAACTAAAATATAGAACAACCATTACTCATAACTGTCAGAAATAAGTTGAATGGAAGTCTGACAACAACCAAATTAAAGAAACCACATCCATCCAGACTGGTAGGAGGGGTGTAGAAGTGGAGGATAAAAATTCAGAGCAGTGAGTCCCAGGGCCCCCAGCCCATGGTTCCAGTGCCAGGAATGTAAGTCCCCAGAACTTCTGGCTACAAAAACCAGCAGGGATTGAGTCAGTAGAAGAAACTTTTGGAGCCCCAAGCAGTTCCTCTTAAAGAATCCACACACAGACTCACCTACTCAGATTCACTCGCTCTGAGCTCCAGCACTGGGGTAACAATTGAAAGGCACCAGTGATATACGGGGAGAAACTGAAGTGTCTGGCATCAAGGCGAGCAGAGGCCGTTGTCGCTTTTCTAAACCCTCCCCTCACAGAGCCAGCAAGCTGGTGCCATATCTGAAACTCCATCAACCTGGCTAACACTGTTTGACCCGCCTTGAAGATCCTCAGATACTCAACCCCACCCAACTTACAAGCCCACCCAAGCTGCTTTTCCACATAGATGGCTGGTCTTGGCTCAGGCTTCACAACTTCCTGAATCCTATCAAACAAGCAACAGCTGGCTTCAGTGAGCTCCAGGCCTGGCACTAGCAGCAGCCAGCTTAGATTCACAGCTTGGCTTTGCCTGGGAATCTCCAAGCCCAGCACAAGTAGCAGCCATCTCAGATTGCTTTATAGCTCAGGTGGGGTGTCCAAGGAAAAACACAGATTGGGGCTGACCTTGGTCTGTACCACCTAGGAAACCCCAGGGCCAGCACACCCAGTGGACGGCTACAGACCATGTCAGGGCACCACCACCCTGCCCCTGCATAGCTGATCCTCCACAGAGGCCAAAGGTTGGTGGTCAGTGGTCACAGCCAATCCTGCAGCTGACTGGCCTGGGTAAATCCCTCCCATTGATCTGCCAACAGCAATCAAGGCTCAACTACAAGAGGAGGGTGTACACAGCCCACACAAAGAGTGCACTTCAAGTACCCAGCCTGGGTGATAGGGGAGGCTGTGCTACTGGGCCCTACAGGACACTTACTACATTAGACCACACTACCAAGAGACAGTGTCAAAGAAGCTCTACCTAATACATAGAAATAAACACAGGGAGGCTGCCAAAATGAGGAGACAAAGAAACACTGCTCAAATGAAATAACAGATCAAAACTCCAGAAAAAGAGCTACACAAAATAGAGATAAACAATCTGTCAGATGCAGGGTTCAAATTGCTGGTTATAAGGAGGCTCAAGGAACTTAGTGAGGACCTCAGCAGCATAAAAAAGATCCAGCCAGAAATGAAGGATACGTCGTCGTCGGCAGCCGTCCGTCTCGAGAGACGATGGTGTAGCTTCTTAAGGGTCTATCTGCACCGCCGAGAATGGCTGTGCAGTCCGACTCAGGAGTGACATGGTATCTGTCTCCTCCCGTGTTGAATCGACATCTTGCGATGACGCTGAAGCTACAGAGCCTGGGCAGGGTAATATGGAGGGTCTGCTGTTGCCCATGCAGCAGACCCCCCCTCTCTTCGCAGCTGAAGGGTCCAAGGGAAAGACGGAGTCGATACAGCTTGGGTTCAGGTGCGCCGCAGGAGTTGCCGGTGTTGACTACAATGTCAAACCGCCTTAGGGACTCCGGCTCCGGATTTTCTGTCGGGGTTTACTCCCTTAGCCTTTCCCCTGAAGAGGTATGCCGCAAGGCAGCGGAGGTTTTTTTGGAGTCAGAGTTTTCCTTCTCTGAATGAAGGATACACTAATTGAAATAAAGAACTATTTAC
The DNA here is from genome assembly GCF_987537825.1 of Furipterus horrens. Taxonomy (NCBI): domain Eukaryota; kingdom Metazoa; phylum Chordata; class Mammalia; order Chiroptera; family Furipteridae; genus Furipterus; species Furipterus horrens. Next base: position 183,831,077 of record NW_028327176.1, read on the forward strand.
ATAGAAACAACCGTAGAGTGGATGAAGCCAACAATCAAATCAATGATTTGGAACATAAGGAACCAAAAACAACCAATAAGAACAACTAGAAGAAGAAAATAATCCAAAAAAAATGAGGATAATATAAGCAGCCTCTGGGACAACTTCAAGAGGTCCAACATTTGCATGATAGGGGTGCCAGAAGGAGAAGAGAAAAAGTAAGAAATTGAAAATCTACTTGAAAAAATAATGAAAGAGAACTTCCCTGATTTGGTGAAGGAAATAGACCTGCAAGTCCAGGTAGCACAGAGAGTCCCAAACAGAATATATGCAAAGAGGCCCACTCCAAGACACATTGTAATTAAAATGCCAAAGGTTAAAGATAAAGAGAGAATCTTAAAAGCAGCAAGAGAAAAGAAGTTAGTTCCCTACAAGGGCGTTCCCATAACACTGTCGGCTGACTTCTCAAAAGAAACTACAGACTAGAAAGGATTGGCAAGAAATATTCAAAGTCATGAAAAGCAAGGACCTACAGCCAAGATTGCTCTACCTAGCAAAACTTACGTAGAATCAAAAGGCAGAGAAAGAGCTTCTTAGTCAAGAAAAAACTAAGGATTTTATCATCACCAAACTATTATTATATGAAACGTTAAAGGGACTTATTTATGAAAAAGACAATCAAAACTACAAACAATAAAATGGCAAAAAATATATATTTATCAACAATTGAATCTAAAAAACAAACTAAGCAAACAAGAAGGACAGAGACAGAACCATGGATATGGAGAAGATCTTATGGTTGCCAGATGGGAGGCGGTGTGGGGGAATGGGTGAAGAGGTCAGGAGATTAAGAAGTACTAATAGGTAGTTGCAGAACAGTCATGGGGATGTAAAGTACAGTATAGGAAATGGAGTAGCCAATGAACTTATACGCATGACCCATGGACGTGAACCATGGTGTGGGGATTGCCTGAAGGAGTGGGTGGTGCTGGGTGGAGGGGGGGCAAAGGGGAAAAATCAGGACAACTATAATAGCATATTTCATAACGTATAATTTTTAAAAAGACATTGGGATGCCCTCAACAACTCCAAGTATTTATAATAAGTGTTCTAATTAGAGCTGAATACAAAGTGCTCAATTTTTTATAAATTAAACACACACTAAATATCAACCTTGTTTTTCAACTCAGAAAAGAGCTAACAAGGGAATTCTTATTAATGAGCCATGTAATTTTACCATGAGGAGAAAATTACATAAAGTTTTATAATTCTGAAGAGAATCAGATAATATAGTTTTATTTTGCCTTAATTAAATGCATGATCATGTTTAGGTCACTTCATCTTTAATCATTTAATCTCAATTACTCATCTTTAAAGATCAGAGTTATGCAAGTTGATCTCTTAAGATTTTTTTCCTCAAAAATTATGAGATCTTCTAAGGCCTTAAGAACATTTAGATTTCAATCATTAAATGTCACCTAGGAAATCTAAAAATTGCAGATATTTTTATAGGTAATGTTAAATAGCCAAAGTTGGATTTTTAATATAATTAGCCAGCTTCCAAATATCTATAGATATTTAGTGAAGTTTTATGTGACCATTGCTATCATCATATTAAACTTATACAAGTATCTTCAAGACTCAATAATATCATGAAACTGTTGTTTTTAAAAGTATAAAGTATCAAAAGAAGAAAATATACAAAGCTTTAAAATATACCAAAAATAGCATTCCTTCATTGTTTGCCTGATTATTATTATAGTGGTGAGAGTTATTATTTTGAAAAGCAGCCATTTTATCACAGGGTAAGACATGTATTTTATAGAAAAGACTTTCTAATACCAAATAGAAAGCATTGAAGAGTGCTATTTATATACATATTTCCAGCCTTGTTTAAACTAAATGCTTTATATTAATTTATTAAATTTATCAATTATACATAATGCCTACCTGCTATTATATGATTATGTAAATTGAAAACTAACATTTGAATGCAAAATGACCTCAGAATATCTGATTCTTATTGCACGGGACCCAGGAACTTGGCAATGCATTCAGAACTAAAAGTTTTCACACCTTTTGACTGTAAACACAAAAGCAGTGCGCTCTTTAGGGGTTTTTCAAAACCTCACTGAATAAAATAATGTCAAAAGACAAAAATTTCCACTAAATCTTTTTGTATGCCATGCATCCTATTTCTTACAAAATTGACTATAATGCTATTAATTGTAGGGACAAAGAAATTAAAGGGATATAATTAGCATAAATATATCCAGAAATAAGAAAACTATTTGCTAATTTCTCATCATGATGATTCAGTATGACCTAAATGTTTTAGGTAGAGAACTAGAAATTGAATAATTAATATTCAAAATGTCCTCTCTCATTTTATGAAATGCATTGGCAAGCTTCAATTTACTAAGTGGCCATGAATTCTTTTTTGTGCTAAGTTATTTTGAACCCAGAAAAACAAGGTGGTATACGATGGGAAGTCTCCCAGGTCCCCAGTGCTGAACTCACAGAGCAGTTGATTGACTAGGAGCTTCCAGAGTTCAAGGCCTAGTAGCTTCACGCTCTGGTCAAGGGAGTGTAGAGCTGAGGATGACGGAGATCCCTCCTCTTGCTTGTCTTTTATACAACATTGATTCCAGGTACAGTTTTGAAATAACTATGGGCTGTCGTAGATGTTTAGCTTCTCCTCTTCATCCTTTCCACCTCTTAATTTCTCTTTTGTGATGGCCATAAAGTCCTCAGGGTTCGAAGTCCTCCAAAGCCTCATCTCTTACCAGCGCTGCCTTTACAACTCAGAACAGAGCTCCAAGTGTTTGACTAGAGCATTACACGTGGCTTGGCATTCAGGTGGGCCCCACACATAGCTTAATGCTCTCCTGTATATTAATTATATATATTCTTACTAATTATTAAACAAGGCAGAGAAGGAAAACTCTGACTCCAAAAAACCTCCGCTGCCTTGCGGCATACCTCTTCAGGGGAAAGGCTAAGGGAGTAAACCCCGACAGAAAATCCGGAGCCGGAGTCCCTAAGGCGGTTTGATGTTGTAGTCAACACCGGCAACTCCTGCGGCGCACCTGAAGCCAAGCTGTATTGACTCCGTCTTTCCCTTGGACCCTTCAGCTGCGAAGAGAGGGGGGGTCTGCTGCATGGGCAACAGCAGACCCTCCATATCACCCTGCCCAGGCTCTGTAGCTTCAGCTTCACTGGAGAGGACACTCCAGCGTCATCACAAGATGTCGATGCAACACGGGAGGAGACAGATACCGTGTCACTCCCGAGTTGGACTGCACAGCCATTCTTGGCGGTGCAGATAGACTCTTAAGAAGCTACACCATCGTCTCTGGAGACGGATGGCTGCCGACGGATTAAACAAGGGGCCCATATTTTCATTTTGTGGTTGGCCCTGAAAACTATATAGCCAATCTTGCCTCTTATCCATAATTATTCAGAGATCATTAGCAAATACACAAAAGAATAGCCTTGAAGGAATATGCACTGATGCATGAATGTCGAGTTACCCTCAATTCTCTCAGATATTGCAGTTTCTCAAAATATTCACCTATGACCTTGGCTTTTCACTTCCCTGCATTAGAACTTTATTTCATCTGCAAAATAAGAACATTAAATTATGAACTATAATTTCCCTTCTAATCTTAACAACTACATAAAACTAAGGACCAGAGCTTTTAAGAGTAAGGTTTTTTGAGCTGAGGCAAGGTAAAAGATTACATGAAAATAACTTAGACCTTTAAATGGTCTGCTACCCTGGTCAACTTACTTAATTACAACTATGTGTTTTTGTGGGAATTTAATTTATTCGTTAAACATATATTTACCCATCAGCATATCTATCACCCCGTTTACAAATTCCTGTTACTTATCATTCTCACTCTAGTAGACTACAGCCCCGGGAGGACAGCAAGTCTGTGTATAAATCGTGTTTATATCTGTAGTCAGAGAATCTGGACACAGATGCTCAAAAAATATTTGTTAAATGTAAGAATACACAACTAAATGAACTGAGTACCTAGTAAATGTCAGTTTTTGTTCAGTCAGTACTGGATATCCACAGTTGAATAAGACAAGACCTCTACCCTCAAGATTCTAATAGTCTAATAGGACACAGAAGAAAAAGGAAAAACAAATGCTTACAGACTGATGTAACCAATAGTTGAAAAGAAGCATGTTGAAATAGAATGCAAAGGAGGGATTCTTTCCCTTTGGCTGGTGGTACTGGGAAAGGCAATGTTTGAGTCCAGGATTGGAGCTGGGTCAAGCCCAGGTAAATAAAACAGAGATAGACAGGAAGTGAGATCAAAGTTAGATTAAGGGGAATTTAGTTCAGGGTTAATGGAACACATAATCTAGGAAGAGTGGTCAGAAAGGAAGATTAATAGGAGCGAGGTAATAAAAATCCTTCTTGCATAATGAGTTTATCTTGAAGGTTAGGATGAGTCATTTTAACAGGAAAAGGACAGAGTGGGAGTTGTATTTGGAAAAAGCTATCTCTTGTAACAATATCGAGGGTACAGTCCAGTTTTAACTCCCAGGTTTCTGGGTAAAATGTCCACATTTTTCTACTCAATATTGAAGCAATAACTACATCAACCACAATTGGATAAAACGAGGTCATCTGTGAGAATCCCTCAGGAAAGTAAAGAAGCTGAAAATGAGCCATGAATATGTAATTAGTGGATTTCCTGGCAAAATGAACTTGTGGCTCATAAAATAGGAGCCCATCAACAACCAACACAAACCCTCAAAATCGGTTCTGGGAATCACAAAATTCTTCCCAAATCAGTAAATTAGTCAACAGTATAAGGAAAAATAAGCAGATAAAAGGGATTCAAAGTGACACGTGACAAAGACAAAAGACAACAGTGTCACGTGAACAATGTTGGTGACATGTGAGAAGAAAGGAAGCAAAAGAATGGAGTACAATTGTATAATTCAGGGTAAATGTATTTTTTTAATGTGGGTGGAGATCAGTGTTTACTAAACATAAAAGATTAATATCAGTAGAGGAAGGAATTGTTTTTAATCCAAGAGGTCACTGTGAACAAATTTTTTTTTTAAAAAAAGACCATAAGTTACCATGGAAACCATTTAAAAAATACTGAAGCAAACTTCACGACATCCAAGGAATTCAAAATCTTATATAAATCATTTGACCTTGACCCTGTTTGAGGCAGTAGTCAATTTCTTTTCCTCCTAGATATTTCCATTCATTTATTTGAGTAGAAGCAGACAGAAAATTATAATTTACCCATCCTTAGCATTATGACAAAGTTGCATATATTCTTATGTGATAACTTCTCAACTATTTAAATGAATACATGATTAACTGAATACCTATGATTAATATGTGCTTAATTAAATTACAGAATATCATACAAAAATCAGGAGCTATGTATTTAGGTGTGAATGCTACAAAAAAAGATGTGTCAATATTCTCAACAGCCCCAGTTACAGAGAAAATTTAAAAATGTAAAAATTTAAAAACCTGGAACATGAATTAGTTTTCTAATGTTCTTAAGATATTTCAGGGATTTAGCACATGAAATTTAAGGTCCAGTATTTATTTTCCCATTTTGGGCCTATATTTCCCTAAATTACACATAAATGGAACTCTGAAGTCCATGGGCATCTGTGTGGTCTTCATCCCTCTTATAGAGGCTACCCAAGGCCCCAGGCCCAAGCCAACACAGGCAGGGTTACACAGCTACCAGCTTGGTTAAAGATTTTCCTAAACGCAAACATAGTTTTCCGGTTACAGTACCTTTGAGAAGGGTCCAATCCTAGTCCCGATGGGGAGGAAACCCCAGAGTCCTCACAATGTCTCAGAAAGCTGAACAATTATAATGTCATACTTCTCATTTTCTTTTCTAGAAACTCTGTCCTAGAGGAGCTAAGTAAAAAAAGGCCAAAGCAATGAAAATAGATGACATTAACTCCACAAGGATTTTCTCCAAAACACAAGAGAAATGCCATTAGTTTGTTTTTGTGAAAAGAATCTAGAAAAATAATGTCAAGGGGTGCAGTGAAGATTTATGAGGGGAAGAGATGCACAAGGAAAGAAGGCACTGAGCTCCATCTGACACACACAAGTGTCCAAGATGACATCAATGAAGGAGAGCATCATTCTCACAGGAACCGTCTGTCAGTTCCCAGAGAGGGGCCCCAACCCCACAAGAATGGGGGATTGATTAGGGCCTGTGTGAGAGACCTTTTATCCTTAGGATACATTTTTGATTGGGCTCTACAGAAAGTACAGGATTATATTTAATAAATTCTTAAGGTGACTCTCTTATCCATTAACTGCCAAGAACCTTGTAATTCCATTGACAATGCCCAGGACTATCATTTTATTCCTCCAGAAATGATTTTGAACTATATGCACATGCACTTGCGTCTACTCAGGGCTCGGGCTCACACACACACACACACACACACACACACACACACACACTTATACATATATATATATATATACACACGTATTTCTATATACTGTAAACCTTTAGAAACATGAACACATGAAGAACGCCAGCATTCACACAAGCTATAACTCCCTCCTTGAACTCTTTCTTCCCTTGGATTCCAAATTTTCCTTCTGTCTTCTTTCTTTTCCCCACATGGACTGCAGCTTCTCACACATGAGACCTCCTCACTCTCACAGAAACTCTTTCTGTTTCTCAAACCTCATCTCCTTCCTTCCTGTCTGTCCTTGTTCCCTGGCTCCTGTCAACCAATCCCACAGCCTTGAATCCTATCTGTGTGCTTCTGATCTCCAAATGTTTTCCCCAGCTGTGCCCTCTCCCTTGATCTCTACAGCCATAACTACCTTCTTGGATGTTTGGGGGTCTACCAGGCATCTAAAATGTAATGTGTCCAAAAAACAACAGCAACAAAAAAATCTCTTGATTCTCCTCCTTCATCCTATTCCCAGCAGCCTTTTGTCTTTTCTCATTTCAAAGTGAAAAATAAGGCAACCAACTTTCATTCCTGTCTAACATACACCACATCCTATGCATCAGTAAATTATTTTGGTTTTCCTTTAAAAATGTATCTGGATTTTCACCACTTTTATTCCTAGCCACCATTTAAAATCTAGTTCAGGTCACTCTTATCTCTCTTATCAAAATTACCCCTCTCCTGGTCTCGCTGTTTCCACCATTGAATATTTATATTCTATTAAATATATTTTATTCACTCAACAAATACTTATGAAGTATCCACATTATGAAATGTACTATGTCAGTCAATGTGTAGGTCACTGAGGTGAATTTGACTCAATTTATACCACTCTGTACTTGGAGTGGGAGGATCAGATACGGAGACGTCACCGTGCAGAGCAATATTAAGTTGCGTAACAGTGCTACAAAGTGCTAAAGGAATCTAGACAGAGAAGAGATCATTTCTGATTATATCTACAAGAAATCTTCCATTGAGGAGGCTGTGGAGAAGGGCCTTTAGTTGGGCCTTGAAGACAGCTGAGTTTAGAAGCAGTCAATATTGATCATTCCTGAAAGTGCTCCGGGAGGAGGCAGAAGAGTCAGGGCACCTTGAGGACATTGCAAACAGTGTCACTTGGCAGATATCCAGGGTTGGGTAGGGGAGCAAGAGGAGGCAAATCCTAGACAATGAAGACGGAACTGGAATACGGAAGCCAAGCTAAGAAGATGGAACTTGAATAGGGAGGCCAAGAGTTAAGGAAGGTTTTCCCCATGGGAGAAACAAAATTAAAGTATACGTTAAAAGTAATTAATTTGGAGGCAACGTGTAGGAATGTTTCACGTCTTATTTATAAGCCTTTGACCCTCTTACTTTCAGAAGCCTGCCACATACTATATCAAGTTTTAAAAAGTTCACCCGTACCTATTAAATATAGTTGCACATATGTAATTTTTCAATTGACTTGATTTACATTTGACTAGTTGACATAATTTTAGTGTTTATAAATCTTTGTGAATTTGGATGTAGCAGTTTTCTTTTCTGTTTGAGAGTGAATATTTTTTGCAGACCACTGAAGCTCATAAAGGCCTCAGGCACTCTCTCCATAACGTACGTTGGATAAGATGCCTGCAAACAGAAAGGCTTGGAGGATAGGGCATTAAACAAATGTAAACTGTAGCTCATTGAAAAGTAATACGAACATGTAACAGACCTTTAGGACTCAAAGCATTGTAGTTGCAAAAACAGCACACACGTTTGAGAGGTTAACATAGTCAGTCACCCATTTGGGCTGGATGTGTGTCCTTAAAGCAATTTTAGGGCCAAAAACTAATTCTGATTTTAAAAATTCAGTTAAACACTCATTCAAAGAGGGCAAAGGAAGTAGGGGCTAACTTAACCGGTTACTTTCTTTGTGCTTAGATGTCTTGACTAATTTCATCTTTAATTCATTAATTTAAGGACTATGATTGATGCACTTATTCAACAAATATTTATCTAACTACAATGTTCCAAAATATAAAGAAATAATCGTTGTTTTGTGCTTAAAATTGTGTTCTATTTAGATTTGAGATGCAATCATACAACATTCACTGTAGAAAGAGATTAAACCAAAAGGAGAATTTCGGCCTGAATACAATAATTGGATTTTTGTCATTGTTTTGTGACTAAATAAGAAAATTTAATCTCTCTTAGCACTATAGAAATTAGAATCCTCACAAGTGGCAAACTATCCCTTTTCCCCTGCTTATTTAATGTTAAATTAAAAGAAAATTGCATTTTCATTATTAATTTATTATTGTCTATTGTATTTTTCAGTCAACTTTTTTTTGCTACTATGAGGTTTTCTTTCACAGTATAATAGATTAATAAGAATTATTATATTAGACCAAAAATGTTTACATTTTTTAGGAGAAGGCCATGATTTTATTTTTACTGAAGTGCCAGCAGATTTCGCAGGTATGTATCCAAAAGTAAATATTTATATTTTTCTCATTTGTTTCTCTTTGAATGTATTCATACGTTTTAAATATCCAAGTTTGACCTTGTAGTTGATTATCCTACTTTTTAATGAAATTGTCCTCTATATGATTCCTGAGTCTTCCCATTTGAATCTTTTCTGGAATTTATCACTTGTTCCATAAGACTGCATTGATGTCCCCTGCCTTACAAGAACCAACACTAATAAGTTAATTTAGAAATTGTTAAAGTTTAGTAGAGTAACTTAAAATAAAAATAATGCATGTGATAAAAGTCTGCTAGCAAATTCTTTTTAAGCGAACATTGTGTTACAAGCACTATGAAAAATTACAAATAGCCTTAAACTGTTGTCACTATCTTTAAGAAATTTATAATCTGAAGAGTTTAGCCATTTATTTTTTTTTAGATGTGACTGTAAACTAAAGTGACTCCATAAGCCACGTGTTAAATGGATCCCCTTAGCCTTCAAGAGCAGAAAATGTTTATATTAATTATGTGCATTTAAAATTGTAATATCCCTGTATTATGCTATCGTCCTGTATTTGCTTTTAAGGCTATATTTAAATTGATAAAAGTTACAGAAACACTTACTATTCTTAAAATCAAATGATACTGCACTGCAGTCTGTCTGCTCATCCATAATTCAGGATCCCAGCCTAAAACATTATGCTCAGACAAGCACAAATATTGGCAATGGTGAAATATTGAATGGTTACGATAGCAGCTAAATTATGTAGCAATCTGTGTGTGCACTTTAATTTTCTAGCTCTAGAAATAAATACGAAAAGCAGAAAAACAGCTAACTATTATGGTTGTGAACTAAATAAGCAAGACAGTAAAAACCAAGTTGCCATTATTCAAAGCTACAGGCTTTTAAAACAATTTTTTTTAATTTTAATTATTTTTACTTTTAATTTGTTTTTATTTTTTAATTGAATTTATTGGGGTGACATTGGTTAATAAAATTATATAAGTTTCAGGTATACAGTTCTACAATACATCATCTGTTTATCGTATTACGTGTTCACCACCCAAAGTCAAGCCTCCTTCCATCACCATTTATCCCCCTTTTCCCTCTCCTACCTCCTCCCATCCCCCTTCCCTCTGATAATCACCACACAGTTGTCTCTCTATGAGGGTAAAAAGAAAAAAAGGTATGTGTCTTTTTATTAGTTATACATGGATCTGATGTGACAATAAAATCCAAGGGAGGAGAAAAGTATTTGTTACTCAGGTTATCCAAGCAAAGGAAAGGAGAATCTAGAAGTACGTTCCTACGGATCTGAATTTTGAAAATAGAAACTCTGTTACTATTTAAGTTAACAGAATATTATGTTTCCTCAAATAAATTCCGTCATGTGTCTTAATTATCTGAGCAATAACACCAATCCTCCATTTATAAGGAACATGTCCACTGGTGTAGAGATTCCAACCTGGAAGCAGGGTTACTAAATACCCTTGACAGAAGCCAGGTCTCTTCTGCCCGGGGAGGCTCTTGCTTGGACCTGAAGCATCAGTAAGCTGCATAATGAGAACTGAGAACAGGAGACTCGCATCTCACCAGCTGAACCAGCAGAATTAATCCAGCTGATCAATACACTAACAGACATATCTGCCAGGGCCCCTTCCCTTCCAGCCGGTTCATTGTTTCCACTGATGCAGGCTAGGCTAAATGGGCCAGTACAGACCTTATATTTCATAGCCATTACAGGAGTATTTATGAGTATATATCATATATACACATATATATACATGATGAAGTCATTGATGCTCAAAGCTAATGATAACTATCTAGTGTTCAGGAATTTTCTCTCTTTCCAAATTGCAAGGTTTATTGTTCTAAATTTGTCAGGTACCTTTATGACACATTGTAATCTTTTCTTTGACTAGAAATGAAAAAAAAATACAGTAAGTGTAGTCACTTCGCTATGTAATAAAATTACTAGTTTTATACAGCATATAATATATAAGACCATCATCATTCCTCCCCAGATCTGAAAATCTGCAACAAATTATCAGGACGGTGCTTTCTCATCCAATTTTCTTCCATGGCTGTTGAAACAGCTCACCATATCACAGTATTTATAATTTTCAAAGTGCCCTTCATCTATTATCTCACTGAGCTCGGCAACAAACCCGAGAGGGCTAGTCAGGAGGACAGTCCACGGTTTGCAAGTGGGGTCCCTAAACTAGGGCACCCGCTGTCACAGGTGTGGGACAGGGGTGGGGACTCTGATACTTTACCCTGCTCCCCACATGGCTCAAGAAAAGCCACTTATAGTTAGTTCCACCACAAAAAAATACGGAATCAAACACTAGGCATCAGTATTCTCCTCTCATCCCCGATCATTACCTTAAAAGGATGGTCAGTCACACCAAAATAAAGACAAAGTGTCTGTAAACCTATAATCTGATTCTGAATTAAGTTTTTTTCAAATTTACCCTTTATAGTTTCCCCTTATTGCCAATCTCACCCAAAGATTATTCCCATTTAATAGACTCAAAGGAAAATCTTTTTTTTTTTTTTTTTTTTTTTTTGGCCTAATTATCTTCCCCACAGTCTGTAGGGTCCTGTAGGGTTCTTTTCCATTTTTTCAAAGATGAAGTCATTGAGGTATGAAGTGCACAAAATGGGTCAGGAATTCGCACCCAGTCCAACAGCCAAGACACGCACAGAGGAAGAGAGCCCCACGTTCTGTGTCCCATCTACCCAAGCAAAGATGTGCAGCTTAATTAAACTGGAGATCCCTGGCACTGGGCACACCCGGCCAGAGGTTTTTTTCAGCCGGTGGAGGTCTATGCCTACATATTCCACAGAGCCCTGTTCTTTCGTATCTAGCCAGGCTACTTCTGCCCTTTCTGGTGGGATCTTACAGCAATAAATGTGAACCAAGAGCCACTCACACTGAAGCATCAGAAGTCTGCCCGGTCACATGACTGCAGGAGCTTCTAACTGGCCGTTGCTGGCGGGGTGGAGAAACCCCACTTTCCCTCACCTCCTGACTTCCTAAAGCTGGGAGCACGCTCAGGGCTACGCTAACCAGACTTAAGTGTTGGGTCTGTATTTGAAAGCGAAGCGCGCCCAACTGGAAATGAATGCCGTGCCCACCAAGCCCGTCGCAGGTGAGAAAAGTGGGGCTCCGCCAGATGAACATCCTGGCTGGGGTGCAAACCCACATCGGCCACCTGCTGGAGATTCTAGAACACCTGGAGGCCAAACGGCAACGTTATTTTTAAGTTCTCTTGACAAAGACTAGAGCGAATCCCTGCTCACTTCGGTATTTTTATATTCTAAAAATATACCTTTGACACGTGGGAGAGGTAGCATGAGGACTGGGACAGAGAAGCAATCTTTTCACACTACATCTAAAGATGATTTTTTTATGGTTCAAGGAATATCCATGTTTACAGCAAATTGTCAGTTAGGAGTTATTTATGAGCTGCCATCTTACTGCGCTGTTAATTCTCTTCCCCCAGACAGTCTCCTTTTAGACGCACAACACTCGTAAGGAACGGTTCGGGTCCACAGGCTGCCACTAACCATTGATCCCGTCACATCATTTCACTCCTCGGGCCTCTTTTCCTCGTGTTGCTTAAAGATGTTTTTATATTTCTAAGGGCTTTCTTGTTGGGATAAGTAAGCTACTGGTTTATTTACTTGACAACAGTACATTAACTACTTACACTTTACCTTATCAGGGCACTGTCACGGTGTCTCGTGGTCATTTGTTACTGAAGAATAGTTTGCAATAACTCTGAGTTCCCACTGGACACTGAATAACCATTAAGCTCACAGTAACACAGACAAAAAAAAAAAAACAAAATAAGCACTTTGTCTTTGTCTTCCATAAAGAATACTGAATCTTAATATAGCGTGGACTAGTTTGAAAACACTGGAATAAAAGGCATTTTGCTCTTCCTTGTTATAGTTTCATAAAAATACAAGCAAACTGAAAAGGTCCTGAGAGAAACTGGTATCTAAAGTGTATTTAAAGCTACAACAACAAGCAACTGACGTCCGCTGTCCCTTACCTTGCAGCCTTTGCATCACATTGGCAATGTCCCGAGGAGACCGAGAGGCCGTCCTGGAGGCAGCCATGGTGTCTGCTGTAGCACGAAACCAATAGCAGAGACTTCACTTGAGGCAGCACAGGACTAGGCCACCTGCGATAACGTCCTTGAACTTCATTACATCTCTGGGGTCACAAAGAATCCCAGGCGGTTGAGGCAATCAGTGAGGAACAGCACTTCCAGAGATGACACCAATTCTTTTTCTTCTTTTGCTTTAAGGCCTTCCTCTCAAATAAACTCAGGAACCTGAAAAACAAAGAGACAACATACAATATTTTAAAAATCCACACAGGTCACCACGGAGCTAAAATAAGAACTATTGCTATTCAATTTGAACAGATGATTTATTACCAAGTGAAATGACTATTGTGGCTGTACTTACAAAGTACTAGGCGGATCCTAGGAATTTGTATGATGGCTGATGAAAACAAATACGAACACAAGACATAGGCAATAAAATTAGTAGCTAAAAGGAGAAGTATCCACTTTTACTCCATGCTTTCTTTTTAAACAATGAACTTTCTTCCTTGGTCTATGAAAGTGAAAGTACTTCAGCCACTGAGTTGTTTCTCATTACTCACGGGTTCGCCTACCTATGCTGTGTCAGGCTGCTTTGCACAACATATTTTGCCATTTTGTTTGTACACTTTCCAGGAATAAAATAAAATCTTAGCTCTTTATAACAAGCTGAGAAGTTAAAATGTAGAAATACAAAACTATTTCACTCTAAAAGTTCGAGTTTCCAATATTCTGAATTGAGAAGTCAAAAATAGGTTTGATTTAGTGTCATTTCCCTCCATACAGAAAGATTCTAAAGTAAGTTGTAAGGCTGGATGAGGGGTGGTTAAGCAGATATTTTCCTTCTAACGTCTTCCTGAATTCTCTGCTTTAGTCAAGTTTCATTCATAATTCTCCACAGGGGGAGGGGAAAAAGAGGTAGGAGAGTAGTTGCTGAAATCTTGACCTTGAGACATGTTCTTGGAACAAGAAATTTCTAACCGTAGGGTTAGCTGAAGAGAGGGTCTTGCCACAAATTGATGAATTAATAACAAAAATAAGAGGAGAGTGCAAAATATACCAGGGAAAGAAACTCAACTACAGAGCCAAATGAAGGAGGGCTATGTGAGAGTGACACATGACGACAAGTCACACTCACACCTGCGTTATGATGGATGAGGATGGAGGGAAGAAATAGGGTTGGGGGCAGGAGAGGATGATAAAAGCAAAGCTCTAAAGAAAACACAGCACCTATATGTGGGCTGGTCCCCCTGATAAAAGGAAAAAAGAAAACAAGAGGAGTCTATGAGAGCTATCGAAAATTATATTATATCCTGAATGTACACAAAGAGTATTATTTATCAAAGATTGGTTAAATAGTTTGCCCTGGCTGGTTTGGCTCAGTGGATTGAGCGTCGGCCTGCGAGCTAAGTGTCGCTGGTTCGATCTTCCAGTCAGGGCACATCAGAGAAGGAAAACTCGGACTCCAAAAAACCTCCGCTGCCTTGCAACATACCTCTTCAGGGGAAAGGCTAAGGGAGTAAACCCCGACAGAAAATCCGGAGCCGGAGTCCCTAAGGCGGTTTGACGTTGTAGTCAACACCGGCAACTCCTGCGGCGCACCTGAAGCCAAGCTGTATTGACTCCGTCTTTCCCTTGGACCCTTCAGCTGCGAAGAGAGGGGGGGTCTGCTGCATGGGCAACAGCAGACCCTCCATATCACCCCGCCCAGGCTCTGTAGCTTCAGCTTCACTGGAGAGGACACTCCAGCGTCATCGCAAGATGTCGATTCAACACGGGAGGAGACAGATACCGTGTCACTCCCGAGTTGGACTGCACAACCATTCTCGGCGGTGCAGATAGACTCTTAAGAAGCTACACCATCGTCTCTCGAGACGGACGGCTGCCGACGACAACGACGGTTAAATAGTAGAGTGTAATTACAACTGACTTTAAGATTTTTCTTATCAATACTAGTATATAATGGTTTCTGGTTAGAACACACGAATGCAAAGCTGATAGTAATACCTTTGTTAGATTACCATTTCCAAATGGCTGCAAAACATGGCACACTGCTACTGTCCCATATGAAAAAGCATCAGAAAGGTATACTGTACACAAGGGACTTGTAATGGTCACTTAGCGAGTTGGAGGGCAGGAGTGGGTGCAGGGAATAGCACTAACTGGTAAAAAGGCAGAGGCATACTTCTCTTGGAAAGACAACTACTAGAAGTATTTAGAACTAATACTTGGCAGCTTATGGGCTGGAAGGGTGCTTCTCAGGGTAGCTCTCCAAGAGACTCTCAGAAAAATAATCCCTCATGGCTGTCATGCACCAGGGCCTACAGCCCTGCTGTTCACTGTGTGCCCATTAGTAGCCTCCATCCCTAGGGAAAAATATTCCACCTGCCCACACACGAAAGCTACCTTAATCTGAAAACTAATAGACAGTGAGAAGTGCCTGAGAAACCTTAAAAGTGGCTCCTCTAAGCCGTCATAAAGTTCTCCAAATGCAATCCTATAACTTTCTGAGATCTACGTATCTATCTATTTACATATATACTAAGTAGGGAGGTTTTAATTCAGATAATCCACACCAAGCCATGCTCAGCACTGGAGTTCACAGATGATTAAGACATGACCACCATCATCATTCAAGAACTATGGAATTAAAAGTGATTTTTCTTTTAAGTCATTGCAGTACAGACCACCATGTTTCTCCCCTCTTCTGGTCAACATTCATGTTACACAACAGACTAATACTGAAATATGTAGCCATCCTTCCCTCTTTCGAAACCACATTGAACTCAGAATGTTTCTGCTGGGTCAACTTCAGCTTTTGCATCCGGTCTTATTTCTTTAGTATAAATAATGCATTTTGAGTGTCAGAGCTCAGTGGTGGGGGTACTAAGATGGATAGGACATATTATCTACTTCTTCAGGGGATTTCGAACATAGTGAGGGATATAACAAAAAAGGGAATATATCGATACCATCGTATGTGCAAATATGGAGATGAGGGACACAGGATCTGGGCACCAAGCTGATCTGGAGGTCCCAGAGAACGTCCTAGGAGGACGCTAACCTCTAAACTGAGTGTTGGTCAATAAGTTAGAGTTATTAAAAGGTGAAAAAGATGAACCACGCACTTCAGGCAGAATGAGCTCTTGAGTAAAGGCATGCACACGAGAAGCAGCATGATTCTCTGTGGGACTAGCAAGCATTAGAAAGTGAAGGACTTCTCCCCCAGGTGACATTCTGGAGTCGTATCTGGAGAAGGAGACATGGCCCTGTGCGCTGTGTTCAGAAGTTGATCTGAACTCTCAAGGAGGCCACAGGAAATGACTGATGGATTTTAAGCTGGAAGTGACCGGGTGTAATTTAGACTCTTTCAGCTACAGTTTTTAAGGGGAGGTTTGAGGGAGACAAGACTGAAAGATATAGGAAGATCACTTAGAAGGGTATCTCAGGAGTCCAACTGGGAGATGATGAGAGACTAAAATAGTACAGTAAGTAGAGGGCAAAACCTCCCCCAAAATTTAGGAGGCAAAATGTGCAGGACTTGGTGATTGGTCAGGGGCGGGAGACAGGGAGTGGGAGGTGGGGTGGACAGTGTCTCAGATGCCTCTCAGGACTGCGACTTGAGATTTCGTGGGCCATGGTGCCATCAGCTGAACTCAGTAGTTGAAGGCCTTGCAGATTTTACTTTCTAATACTTTTCACTTCAAACCTTCATATCCTTGCTTAACAGTTCTTCATTGCACCTTCACAAGACACCTATCCATGACACTCTCATTTGAAGAAATGCAAATGATCACTGCATACCCAGCGCAGGACTCCCACCCTGCTTGGAGTCCTCTTAAGTGCACCCATTCAGCATTATTTTCCCTCAATTCCTCCAACACTCCAATCTATGCCATTATACACATGACTTGCCATATATTTGTCACTATTATTAGTCTTATCTTACCCTAAGGCCTTTGTTAGTCTTATCTCATTCAAATTAGACCATGAACGTTTTGCAGGTAGACAGACAATAAGTCTTTATTTCTTTGACATCCCATCCACTGATCCCAAGTATATCCCCAAACACATTCTAGGCCTCAATACACATTGTTGTTGTATTAAATCAAGTTCATAATACTTTACCTCTATAAGCAACCCCCAGAAAACTCCTTCTTCCCCACTGCAAAAGAAGTTGATGCAATATCCTTCCTATTTTAGACACAAGATAAAATATCTGCATGTATGCACATATTTCCTCTTTTGCAAAATTATGATACTCTTGCTTTATATTGATATTTTAACTTAAGAGGACATACAATTTGATTTTTAAAAATCGAATTAATAAAACAAAGATCATAAAAGGAGCCTGGAAATTAGAAGATATGAATTCTAGGCTTAACTTTGTTCCAGCTAGTTGGGTGATTTGGAACTGGTTCTATGGTCAGCAGTCCTCAACAACTGCCTGTCCTGGGGAGTGGGGTACTGTAAAATGTACTCACTGAGGACTAAAAAGACATGTTGAGTCCAAATTCTGCCTCTTATTGTCCATGTGACCTTAAGAAAAGTGAATTTTTCTGAGTGCTTGCTTCTTCATCTATAAAAGGAAGTAACTTTATGCTAATCAGTTTCATTTTATCCTGTATACATTAAGGTAAAACAATCAATATGTCATGTTCTTAGCAGATCGTTTGGCATGTAGTAGAGTTTCAGCCAATAACCGGCCCCCATTTTCCTTCTCCAGGCCTCGGTTTCTCTACTACAATTTGAGAGAGTAGCTTAGAATGAAGAGATTCCCTCAAGAGTGTTTTTCAGGCCCAAAAGCAGTGGGAGAAACAAGTGACAGCTAAAACAACTACTGGTACAAGGTTATGAGATCTTTAAGTTCATGCTGTGAACTGGCTGATCGATGACTTGGCCGTGGTTGTGGGCATGACCTACAGACCCAGAACATTGGAGGAAGGTTCAGCACCATCAAGGTGCTCGCTATTCCCAGGGTAATTAAAAGAGTTTTAATGGGTGCAGGACATTGTGAGGGGTGGGGGAAGGGAAGGGGAGCAACCAGCATTGGGATGGAAAGGGAGAATTAGGTAGACCTTGCTGGGTTGTACACCACTTAGCAGTCCTTGCACCACTTCCAAATCTCTCCAGCTGAAGGAACTGAGAGTTCAGTGTAGCTAAGTACATCGACCATACCTAGAAGAGAGGCAGGATTCTTGTATTTATTACTTTATACAGCAAGAGTGTATTGAGAAACTATTTGACAACAGTACTAAGCAACGAGCCATGAACAAGACTGATAAGTCCCTCTTAGAGCTTATGTACCAGAGGAAGAGATGATAAATCAACAGTACAACCAAGTAGAGTGACTGGTATAATGGAGAGACACAGGGTTCTGTGGAAACAAGCTGAATGCCCAATCAATAATCATTTGCTGTATTTATTGGGCAGGACGCAGAGGGGTTTTAAACCATCTGCTGTTTGGGATTCTCCTATCAAAACCATACACCCTTCTTAACACCAGCACCTGTGACCGCACCGTAGGGAATCATCCCAAAGTGACACTTCCAGGCCAAGCAGAGTGGACAACTGGCCATTCAAGTGATTTCTTGCTTGTGCCCCTAAAAAACAGTACACTAGAAAACGCTAGAAGAAACACTCCTAGGTCACAAGAATACATCTTAAAGAAATGCAAGTAAATTTCTAGACATGAGGAAACCAGAGCAGAAAATTCCAAACCCTGCAATAATCAGAGATGAGATGGCTCATTCCTGACTGAAGAGATGGGGCTGACACCACAGAAAAGAAATGGATTCACGGCACTTCGCTAGAGTAGATATGAAATAAGAATATGTCCTAATCATCTGGCTAAATAAGTTCAAGAAGAGCACTGCTATTAAAATCCACTATTAAACAAAAATAAAAAAGCGAATGAATGTATTTTGATCCCCTTCTATCTAAGTTCTTGGCTGGAATGAGTCTCAGAAGTGTCTAATTTTAAATTTAATTATTGTTTTTCTCTACCCTTTAGTAATGGTACTAATTAATAAAAGAAACTGAGATGGCTAAATGGTATAAAGATGGAAGATGGCTAAAGGGAGGAAGAGGGACACACTGTAGTTATTATAAATATATTGTTAATGTATGTGTGTGGGGTATCGGTGAATAGTACTAGTAACTATTCACTATTATGAAATGTTCAGGGTAACAAATAAGAATTGGTCCTTACCCTGGAAGTGCAAAAATGCAAACAAGTAATCGAAGATGAAGTACAAAGATGGCTGGCATAAAGATATTAAGTGTCATAATTCAACTTTTTTGTTGCAAGCTTGGAGTATTAATCAGGCCCAAAGACATCAGCGATCTGTCATACTCTGCTAGAGTATGTACCACACTCCTTGCCAAACATTAGCTCTGGTTGGATTAGTCCACAAGGAAGGACACATGAGCACACTGAAGAGGAAGAGCTATTCGGATTTCCTCACAGGGGGACGCAGGGTCCTGTGGCTGTCATCTTCAGGCCACAGGGTGTGGCTGTAGCATCTAGAGCTGGAGCCGCCCAAGAAAATGCTACCAACCTTGCCCAGCCATGCGTTCTTACATCCTGTTTCAACCACACCTCCTCTCATTTCCAAGAAGCTGTTGCATCGTTATCAGAGAGCAGGTCCTAGGCTAGCAGCCTACACATAGCACACAAGCAATTGTTGAAAAATGTTTACATGGCAGACGACCTTTCTCCAATCCCTACTCCTCTGCAGGAAAGACTCGAGTGAGAACTCTTGATATGGGGACAATAATGACAGAAATACAGCAGTGTGAAAATCATTACTTAAGAAAGATAATCAGCCATAAACAAGAAGAAAATCTTACCCTTTGCGACAGCATGGATGGACCTGGAGAACACTATGCTAAGTGAAATAAGCCAGGCAGAGAAAGACAGACACCATATGATCTCACTCATATGTGGGATCTAATGAGCAAACTGAACTAAACAAGCAACACACAGACAGACTCAGAAAGCAGCTCAGGGGTTGGGGAGTTAGAGAGCAGAGGAACTGAACGAAAAAAAAGGGGGGGCCCATGGACAAGGACAACAGTGTGGTGACTGCAGGGGGGAGGGGATAAAAGGGGATAAAATAGTAATGGAAAAAATACAATAAACATTCATCAATATTTAAAAAGAAAGGTAATAATGAGACCATAATGTAAAAGATGAGCAAATATTTTCACAGGCTAGCAATAGTATCTGAGTCAGCCAAGGTGTGCCTTTATCTTCTGCATGAAACATATCAAGTTAGCCTTGATCCAGCACATTTTCTTCTAAATTTGCCACCAAGTAATGAAGAGATTCAAAGACACACACACACACACACACACACGAGATATGTTCTATTACACTGTTGTTTCTGGTGATGTCAGGAACTTTTTATCCATACTCTTAATGTTTTCCATCATGGGGAACAGCAAGCCTTTCAAAGAACCAGCCTCATGACTCATGATTAAATTAGCGTTTTATGCACATGTGGGCCACATTAACAACCTTCGTCTAATTGCGATTATGACACTTTCTCTTGGATAGGTCTGGCTTCTGTATACAAATGTTTCCTTTAGGAAAGTGGCTCCCAGAGGAAGACAAACACAGGCAGTGAGAAAAGGAAACATAATAACAATTCATTTTGAACTTTCTTAACCTCCACAGAAAAATTGCAGCTACATCCATGTTTCCCCCTCCCTTCCCCACACTGAGATGCTCAGAAGTGAGCATTCCAGGATGGTAGGGCCAATTTCATGGCTGACAGGGCTCGCCGGACGGGACCTGCCTGGGTTTATGGATGAGCGCCTGAACTTGCAGCACACACGCCGCCATCCAGGCTGCACGGGGACACGGAACCTGCGTCCCAAAGGGCTTTCTCCGCCCTGCAGCTGATGGCTGCTTTATTTTGCACTGTCTTCCTGGCCCTGGCCTGACACCTGCCACCCTGGGAAGCACCATTTCACAGACCTCCTGGGGCAGCGATGCAAAATCTCTGTCTGGAGCGGAGATGAAAGTTATCTTGTCCCCTAGCGTAGGCTCTCCCGGGAAGCATTTGCTGGGGAGCAGCTGAGCAGAGTCTGAAACCCGGGCCTCAGCTCGGGCTTCCAGCTCCAGGCTGGGCGACCCATTCCCGCCGCCCCCCCCCCTCCCCTCCCCAGCCCGTCTTAAAATAGTCGGAGGTGGAGGAAGGGAGGCTCCTCTAATGTGTTCCAGGCTCCGTATCTCCCATCTGATAGTAGCAACAGTGCCGACCATCACAATAAGAGGGCGGCTGCCTTTTGCTTCTGCATCACTGGAGCCCAAGAGATGTGCCACAAGCGGAAATGGCAAGTCAGAGAGGGGGATATTAATAGGGACAGCTACGTACAAGATGCCAGGAGCACGCTCCCCACCTCCTGCCTCCGCATCCAAGAGTCGCACGTACACACAGCACTACCACCCCCCCCCCACACACACACACCGGAGCATGCAAGTACAAACTTGCTTACGATGTGCCTGCAATGCGCTCGGCTAGCGCCCGCTTTCTCGCCCCCGTTACGCCCACCCCCCTTGCCTTTTACCTTCTCTCCCCGAGGCCGCTGCAGGCTCCAGGCAGCGCCGCGAGCGAACGGCCGACCGCGGTCTCCCTAGCCCGGGCGCCGCTGCAGGGCTGCGGGGAGCCGGGCCGGCTCCGGATCCGCAGCCGCGGTCCCTCGGGCTCGCACGCTCACTCGGCGACCAGCTGCTCCGCGACTCTCCCCTCCCTCTCCAACCGGGTCCTCCTCCCGGCTGCACCCCGGGGTTTTAGGCCTCCCCCTCCTCCCCACTGCCTCCCTCCCCAGCGCGCTGATGCTCCTTTCCGAGGGGAAGGTCAGGTGGTGGGTTCAGTCCCCTGGCCGGTCCCTGCATTACCCGGAGTCGCCACACCACTCCCGGCCCCACGCCCCGCGCCAGGCTCCAGGTTGCGCTGGTCCCTGGACGAGCAGGGGGCGGGAGCCCGGAGGCTGGGTAGCGGGCCAGCCTTACCTCCCGGAGATGCGCGGCCTCGGGCAGGCGTTCCTCCGCAGCAGCGCAGCCCGTGCCGTGACCCACCCTCGCGGTGCGCCTTTCCACGGGGTTCACCTCCCTGGGGTCGAGGAGTAAGGAAATGGCCGAGAGCCCCAGCAAGAAGATGCGCTGCACCGGCCCCTAACTTTTTGCCTGAGGCGTCCACTGCCCGGTTGACCTTTTGGAGCAGAACCTATCTCGAAAGGCCGGGGAAGTGCCCCGATGGTCCCAGGAAGGAAGTGATGCGGTTCAATAAGAACATTCCACGGGCTCCTTTTAAATCGGCTTTCAAAGATAACAGCTGACCTTTTGACTGTCACATCAGCAGCAAGTACTTTGGGGGAGACTGGTGAGACTTTATAGGGTTTTGTTATTGCGGTTTCTAAAGCTTAGCTCTCTGGAGAAGGCACTTGACATCTTAATCGTACTTATTCCTGATGATTCATTAAAATGATGCTGAAGAATTGCCTGCCGTTTTTTCAGATGCACCCTTTCCGTCTATCTGAGTCTTTTATCAGAAGCCCTTCTCATGGTGTAGAAGAGATCCCAGTGTTGCTTAGTAGCATTGAGAGAGTTATTTTGTTGTGGTTTTATGGTTTCCAAGCAAAGTCAAACATAGTCTCTCTTCGCTGACAATGAAGTCCAAGTGCAGCAGGATTGGGACAGCTACAATAACTGAAGCTATGTTGCAATCATCTTAAGCATAATAATTACCCCCTCGAATCTTCCATCTGAACAAAACAGTGTTCTTTTCTGCAGATTTGCTGAATGGAAGGACCGGCTTCCAAAACAAAAGTTTCTCTTTCCCGTACTTGTTGCCAACACTTCACTATTTAGCTCTGCATTTCCTTCAAGTTCTCTTTCTTCTGGATGCCATTAAAATAATAGTAGTCATGTGCTGTATAATGATGTTTGGGTCAAAATAGACTGCATATACGCTGGGGTCCCATAAGATCATAATGGAGCTGAAAACTTCCTGCCACTTGGTGACATGCAGACATAGGAAGGCCTTGATGCAAAACAGGTTACATGTCTGTGGTGATGCTGCTATAAACAAGCCCACTGCCCACCAGTCCTATAAGTAGCACAGACAATGATGTACAGTATATAGTACTTGATAACAATAATAAATGACTCTGCTACCGGTTTATGTATTTATTATACTATAGTTTTTTTGAGAATCTTTCTGAAGTACATTTATAATTATTTTAGTATACTCTTTCTACTTATTAAAAAATGTTTGCCATAAAACAGCGTGCTGTGTTATGCCAGATGCAGCCTCATATACCTCATGTTTACCACTTCACTTGTTTTCTCTTGCCCTTGATTTAATCTTGTTTTGTACAGTAACATGCAATACATGCATGTCGCCTCGGAGCAATGGGCTCTGCCATTCAGCCTAGGTGTGTAATAGGCTAGACCATCTAGGTTGGTGTGAGTTCCCTCTATGTAGTTGACACAATAACAAAATTGCCCAACACGTTTCTCAGAACATAGCTCCATAGTTAAGCGTCATGACTGTATCTGAAATGAATCTAGTAAAGCCATCTGATGTGCAATTTTTCCTTTAGAGGCCGAAGACTCACTCTTTAATTGCAAAGCTTGTTAGACCTGGAAGGGGGGCCTGGAGAGAGCAGTGTTTGGGATCAGTCTCAGTGCATATTTTGCCTCTGCCTCTCCCTCTGCTTCTGCCTCAGGCTGCTCTCGTTATAGATACCCAGAGCTCCGTGTGGAGGAGATAAGCTCGTCATTTAAGAGAGCACCCTCTGCCCAAGTAGCCACCAGACTGGGCTGCAAACTTCTAGCCTTATCACTCGGGAGAAGAGGATTGGACTCAGTTCTCCTACTTAACCCTTACCTTCAGATAACCAATTCACCCTGAAGGCTTCTGAGGGTAGGGCAAGAAGCTCTACTTTACGTGTTAAGAAATCA
This sequence comes from Furipterus horrens, assembly GCF_987537825.1. Taxonomy (NCBI): domain Eukaryota; kingdom Metazoa; phylum Chordata; class Mammalia; order Chiroptera; family Furipteridae; genus Furipterus; species Furipterus horrens. The sequence goes on from NW_028327176.1 coordinate 183,855,069, forward strand.
CTTCCTTAAATCGACTTACCTGAGAAGTGAGGCACTTAAATTGTAAACCTGAAGCATTACTCCCACCAACAGAACTCCTTAAATGGACCTAGCTGCTGTTCTTCCAGGCTCAGACAGGTAGTGGCCTATGGCAGTTTGGCCGCCATTGGCCACCTGATGAACTGGACTTCCATCTCAGCAACTTTATCCTGCACAGAAAGACCGAGCACATTATAGACATTTAGAAAAGGCTTGTCTTCTTCATACACCCCAGGGAGGTGTGTTGTACCTTCCTCCGTCCAACAGCTATTGTTTGAAAACCTACCATATACCAAATGTTATCCTAAGCCTCGGGACTACCGTGGTGAGCAAAAACCTGACCCCTTTCCTGCCTTCACAGAGCTTACAGTATGATCAGGAAGACAGGCATTTATCAAAGAACCACATAAATAATTATGAAGCCTTAACCTGCAAGAAAAGGCCAGTGTTGTCATGAGACCTCTCAAAGAAGGGAATTAATTTAAGTTAGAGATTAGACAGACTTCGCTAAGGCAGCAGCACGTGAACTGTGACCTTCAGGAAGTATGGCATTAACTGGGTGGAAAAGGAGCAGGGCTGGGGTCTGGAAGAGCACGCCAGGCAGAGGGAACATCATAAGCCAAGGTTCTGTGGAAGGAAAGTGCCCGGTGCCTTGGAGGACCTGAGGAAGGCATCTGCAGAAAAGCCAGCGAGGGAAGGGGTGGAAGCATCAGGGAACAACGGACCCTGTGAGGCCCCACGTGGAGCAAAGGGCAGACCGTGCAGGGCTTAAAAACTGGCCTGGACGGTCATTACAATATTTTCAGTAGGTGGTGCAACATGATAAGATTTATGTTTTGAAATTTTTCGTTTGACTGTAATACAGATGACAGATTAGAAATGGGGCCAAAGTAGGTAAAAGGAGACCAGTTAGGAGACTGCTACCATAATCCTTTAGAAAGGTCATGGCATTCATTATCAGAGTGATGGCGCTGGGAAAAGTGGCTGAATGTGAAGGATATGTAATAGACAAAACATACAGGACGTAAGGCCATGCGTGGAAAAGGAAGTCAGAATAGTATGTACAGTGGTTCAAGTCTTGGGTTTTAAATCTAGAAAAGCCCAGGCTGGAGTCCCAGCTCCATTATTAACTATCTGTGTGATCTTAACTAGTAATTTAACCTCCCACAGGTTCAGATTTTATAAACACATAATTCGGGAGTATAACAATATATCTCACTCATAAGGAGGTACTAAATAAGCTAATACTTGCAAAGTACTTCATTTCTACCAGTGCCTGGCATGTGCTCAATAAATGCAATTAATATCCTTGTCATAGTTATGGTTATATTTACTATTATTTTGATGTTTCTGAAATTTACAAGTAAAAGGAAACTGCTAGTCTCCGCTTCAGTTTGCAGCAGGCTGATGGAGCTAGGGTACCAGTTTCTGAGAGCTGCAAAGTGTAATCATGGGGCCCTCACAGACTGAGAGACAGCAGCCAGGGGAGAAGCCCAATTCACTCCTCCGCCAAGCCCAAGGCCTGTGCTTCTCGTCTGTCTTCTCTTACCGTCTCCTGGTTTATACAGAATCCTATTCTCATGCATCATGGCAGCTCTCTGCAGTAATAGGGAGTGCAAAAGAACAGCCAAAAATTGCCATCATTTCAGTTCAGCTTTATGCCCATGCCTGCTTCATTGTGTCCTATTATATTTCTAAAACAAGAGTCATAGCACCTATATGAAATCAGCAAATAGTTAAGTGCATTCTTATCATTTATCTTTTAGGTAATTGTGTTACTACTAGGGCAAAGTTTTCTCCTGTTGTTGGCTCATCCACAGGATCAGCACCAGGGTCTCACCAGAGGTGCATCTTTATCGCATGAGCACATGGGCAAATCCACAAGGGGGTCTCATCTTCTATGCACAGTGCAGAGAAACTCTAAACAGAAGGGCTCTCTAACTTTTTAAGATGATGAGGCTTTGTTTCAGTCCATATCTTGATGTGATTAGTAATGGTCTGTTTAGGTTTTAAGTGATTGCCAGTCTCTTACTATGTAATTGCTGCTGGTAGAGTCATATAACTTGCTAACTGGGAGGAAGGACAGATGGAAGGAGGGGCTTACTCCTCATGGCAAGGAAGTCTCAGGAGGAATTGGGGTTCAGAGTACTAAGATTCTCCCACATCTTCCAAAATGTCCCCTTCCCAATTCTCAGGGCCTGCTCTTGCCAATAAAGTCCTTAACTTTCACATAAGAGGCCTAGCAAGGTTTTGAGATCATCTTGGCATTATAAACTTGCAACCTGTAGCAACAGATCTCAGGTCTGATTTTTGGCTGTATCAATAACATGGCTGCAAACGTGAGGACCCCGAGGCTCTCTGGGTCTCTGAGCATGGCTTGATCCAAGACTGTCAAGTTCCTGAGCTTGTCATTTTCTTCATGGTCTCCTTTGTAGTGTAACTGGAACTAGCTGACATATTCCACAGTCTTTTTCATTCCCTTTTCTATTCCACAGCAGTAGCCAACTTGCTCTCCTAAATTCTTATCTTCAATAGATCCTTAATTTTAGGCAGCTATGGGTGTTAATTTAAACACTTGTTAGCCACTATGTGTCTTCTTAGAATTGTGTTTTAAGTTGAAATGAAGTTATCACTGTATGCAATACCAACCAAGTCAACTAACCAATATGAAATTCCCAGTTTTGAAGATCTGGGACCTGTCTTGTCACCCAGTATTCTGCCAGTCAGGAATAATTAAAGAGAAATCAAAACAACTTTTAAGGATTCACTATAAGGATTAGGTGTTCAAAAGTGGTTGGTAAACTAGAGAAGTGATCATTAGCGCGGCTGCCTTTAGCTTTCAAGTACTATCACTGCGGTTATAATCCAGGACTCAGCAACTCGCTGCTGCCACCCAGAGGTCAAGTTGCTACAGCAAGTGGCCAGCGGTGTCACAGTGCCCCTGCTCTGAAGTCCTCCTGGTGATGGCCTTTCGCCTCAGCCAGCCGCTGCAGACCTCCCCTCTGCCTTCCAAATCTCTCGTGAGAGCACTGTCCAGATGCAAATTCACCCGAATCTCCCAGGAAAGGGAGCCTGGGAAATGTAATCCCCAGACTTCCAGCCCCTGAGGTACAGGACAGCCTTGTGTGGGTTTTTTGCCAACAAACAGTATTCAATACAAAATCAGACTCGGGGTGAAGGGAATAGTGCAAAAGTTTAATATTTTAATTAAAACTCACAGAAATTCCAGTAGTAAACATTGAGTCTTTTTCATCTACTTTCTCTCTCATATTAATATTGTTTTAGAATTTTACAAGTTAATATTTTAAGGCTTTTTTTTAAAGAACAGAAAATATTCAGCCCTACTGACAAATTTTAAGATGAAATTAATTTCCCGTTGTAATCTTGTCACTCTTCCTCCGTGGCTCCTTCCGAAGCTGTTCTTTTTAGACCTCTATTGCCCATCCCCCGTTTAACCACCCACTCCCATAATCAGAGTCTTGACCCTGTCATTATGGATAATGGCAATGATTTGGTAATGATGATGTCAATTGTTAACGCCCCACTCTCTGACCACCTTCTCTTTGGTTTACATCCCATTCCCTCTAGTGCTCCAATTTCAATAATCTCTCAACAGAATAGGATATACTATCCATTGGCCAGGCCACTGCCAGCCCTTATGATGCCTTTGAATTTGAGATGGAGCTGCTCTTCATCTTTTGGAAACATAATAAACCATTTATTTTGATAAAACAAGACACCTAAGTGTCATCTGCTAAAACTTACTATGAAATATACAAATCATACATTTCAAAAATGAATGGTGGCCACTTAGAAGGGGCGCCCTTGGGGTTTGTAGTACCTTGTCTGCATTAACTATTTTTGTTGCTGTTGTTGTTCATCATCCCTTTTATATTTATTCCTCTTAAACTGGCTAAAAATCCATGTTTCTTCATTATAGTCGCCTCATTGTACTTACCCCCAACCGCCTTCCCTCTCGGTTTGGCATCCAGACTTGGCTAAATCACGTAATTTGTTCAGTTCAACTCCGCCCACTTTGCGCCTGCACTCCCACGGCTGCACATGGCTGCAGGAAAACTCAGATGTGTTAACTGCTCTTTACATTCCTGATCACTAAATCAAACCTTCTCGGATATGCTGTTTTCGGTTAATACACTCTCTGTACACTCTCTCACTTTCCTAAACAAATTTCACACTTTTTCTTGTTTCGCCAAACTTCCAACACCTTTCCCCACATTGAACGTTTCAGTTGCGTTCCCTTGGTCCTATTTCCCTTGACTATTTTGAGCGATCCAGAGAGAATTGCCAAAAGCTCCCACCGCCACCATCAGCGCTTTCCGCAAAATGTAAATATTCAGCGAATCTGGTTGAAAGGTAGATGGGAGTTCTATGTAATAATCTTGAAACTATTCTCTAGGTTACAAAATATATATCTAAAATCTGTTACTCATTAGCTCCACTGCTGCCACCCTGAACCATCGCCTCTTGATTTCAGGCTATTTATCGACTAGCCAGATAAATCTAAATCGTATGGCAGCATAAATCAGATGTTGTCACTCTTCTGCTCAAAACCTCTGACAGCATTCCATCTTCTTTAAAGACTGCAGTTCTTTTGTGATCTGTAAGGCCTTGCATTTGACCCTAGCTCCCCATTAGCTCTCTAGTCTCAATGACAATTCTTCCCTTCCCACTGCATGGCAGCCACAAGCATTCCTTATGACCATACTGGTTATGTGGCGAGCTCCTGCTTCAGGGTCTTTTCACATAATATTCTTTCTGTTGAGAACCTCAATTCTATACGTTATTCGCTGGCCTTACTTCTTAACATTTTTCCAGATCTTTTATCAAATATCATGTTCTCAATGAAGTCTTTCTTCTATGCCTTATGTAAAACTTGAAAATACTTTTCACTTCACCTTGAACTTTGTATCCTCCACAGCTTATTTCTTTCTCCAGGACTTAACACCAACAGGGCATGTATTTTCCTTTTGTACCCAGTTCATTTTCTGCTTACCTCTAAGAGAATGGAAGCTCTATGAGGGCAGATAATTTTTTCTGTTTTTTTAGCTCTTACAGTCTCATCGTGTAAAACAAACACGCAAAAGGTACTCAACAAATATTCGTTGGAAAATGTAGCAATGTTACAACAACATACGGAATTTAATAGACCATCAGTTATACTATTTTGTTGTTATCTAAATCTCCAGGATGTCTGGGTCCCCAAAAGGCCATCAACACAGGGTACCCCATGTTTCATAACGTAAAGTGCTAGAATAAGATTTTTTTTTCTTTCTCTTCAGCTCTTACTTCTATCTCTTCTTGGTTTACAATTTTGTAACTATTCCAGAGCACTTCTGGCTCTGTGTGTATATAGAGTTTTATGTCTGAAACGGTACCTGGTAAGTAGATATCTCAGAAGTCCCCTGATAAATTCACTTCTGAGAGTGTGTGTTCTTTTTGCATTTCCCTTGGGTTTCTGCCACAACTTAGACATTTTGGAGTCTTTTCTTCATTCTTCATCATATATTCATATCACACAGCCTTCCTCTATCCTTATTTTTCTAATTTTCAAAGGATCATAACCTTTTCTGGATACTTTAAAAATCAATTTCATAGACTTCACCACTTCTCCTGGCTTGTGTGTAATGATTCTCCTAAATACTGTTTTGAACTGAGCTTTTGTTTAGGAGATAACAGTGCCAGTAATGACATCAGGTTTTAAATGAGTTTGCAATGGGAAGAGATCCTGTGGACTAAAGAACTTCTTAATTGGATTCCTACAAAGAAAGTTACCGAATGGCTGAATGAGCTCACTGGTACACTCAGGTTCATTGGCCACTTGGAAATACTTCAAGAGGCCTCTCAGAAAGGAAAAGAGATCCTTATTTGTGCATTTCTTTTTCCCAATTTCACTACCCATACACAATTCCAGTGGGAAAATTTGTGAGAAATCATCAGAATTAAGTTTCTGTGTGAACATGTGTTAGTTTAGACACATTATAACGCAAGCAACAGAAAAGCCAGCTGAAATTGGCAAAAACAATAAAGAAGACTTATTAGCTTATGAAAGTCTAAAAGGCTAAGTTTCAGGATTAACCCAAAGTTTCCGTTAGTTTTCTTTCTTTTCCTCTCTGTTCTGCTCTCCACATGTTGGCTTCATTCAAAAACTAATTCCCCTTATGGCTGTAGAATAGTCACTAGCAAAAATTGAGCTACGTATTTCTTGGTTCACTCATTGAGAAAGAAAAAAATCTGCATCTACAAATTTCAGGCACAAGTCCTAAAATTAACCCAAATTGGACCAGCTTAGCTTGTGTGCCAATACCTTTCACTCAGCCAATCACTGTGGCCAAAGGAATAAAATGTTCTCATTGAATTTAGCCAGTCAGGACCTCTCCAAGGTATTAAACTTGACATAACATTTTCTGATAGCAAATGGTCAATAAGATCAAAGTGTAGATATCTGTATTTGTCAGAGTCCCAAAAAGAAATAGAGGTCACACACACTAGGTTAGGATAATTTGAGGTCTTGTTTTATTCCAAGGGGCAAATTGCAAAGGTATGGATAGGATACAGTAGCACCCTAAGGCATAGCACAGGAAGTGGGGAAAAGCGGGGGAGAGGCTTCTGGAACCTGGAAGAGGACTTGGTTGGAAGGTCAGTGAGAGTTCTGTGCAGTAGTCCTGTGGACAACAGCCTGTTGAAAGGAGCGGTGGCCCATTAGGAACACAAGTAACTTCAGAGGTGATTGGGAGAGAGTTAGGGGAATTAATGACCTTGTATGCTTGTTTTCTCCTGTTTCTACTGGGGATGCCTATTGTCCAAACCAAACCAGACGACTGAGGATACAGGAGCCCTGTTGATATGACCATACTTGTCAGCCTTTCAGGCTTGAGTGGAAAAGGCAGAAAATAGAACTAGGAAGAGGAATGGAATGTATTCTGCACAGAATCTGAATCAAAATCTGGGTACTGAGAGAAGGTGGGAGGGGATAATAAATCCTGGGAAGAGAGCCAGCCAGTGTTTCCTACAGACCGGAAGTATTTTTCTTACTAATCTTGCTAAGGACCCTTAAGATACTTAGGGCAGTGCCTTATATTCCAAAAGGCAGACAAGCCTCTTAAAAATATTATACTTGCAATATAACATATAAGACCTGTCTTAAAAATATCTATCTATATACTATGAAAAATAGGGACATTTATTGAAGAAGATACAAGATACAAGAAACATTGTACATAGGACAGTGATGCCTCAATGCCCTTCAAAGTAGGCACGTTGGGACATCATACCTGGTGAGACATGATTAGATTCTGAATGTATTTTGAGGTAAGAGACTATAAGATTTATTTATTGACAGACTGGATGTGTTGTATGGGAGATAGGAAAGTCATAAAGGCATTAAAACCAGCAGAGCATTTCCAAAGGATTCCACAAAAACACTTGAGTTCTCAACAGGTCTGAAATTGGAAGAGGACCATTCTTATGGCGCAACTAACAAGTAAAATTCTGTGAATTCTTCAGACCAGGGTCCTGCTATTCCCGACTATTGCTGAGGTTGGAGTTAAAAACTGCATTCCCAGGTAGAGAAACAGACTGTGAAAGGCAGGGAAGTAGAAATTATTCGGCATGTGTTGAAATGACGAGGAGTCCTATTTTGTTCAAACATGGGAATGCTGAAACGTAAATACAGAAAGAATGGCTTCAAAGACCGGGGTGAGAAATCCCTGTGGGAAGTCATTAATGATTTTTGAGGAGGAGAGTAACCATCAGCGATGAATTTTAAACAGCTTCATCCACCTTCACGGCGAAGGTATATAAGCGCTAAGGCTGCGATGACAAAATATCACAAGCTAGGTAGCTTAAACAACAGAAACGTATTTGTTGTGCAGGCTGGAAGTCTAAGATCAAGGCTGGTTTCTATTAAAAAATAGCGCACGTAACTAAAATAATTTATCTTGAAGTTAGAGAGGAAAACCTATTTTGCAATACTAATGAAGGTAAAAACTTTAATTTCCTGTGTAGGAAAAATGAAACATACTTGAAAAACTCAGAGAAGGAAAACTCTGACTCCAAAAAACCTCCGCTGCCTTGCGGCATACCTCTTCAGGGGAAAGGCTAAGGGAGTAAACCCCGACAGAAAATCCGGAGCCGGAGTCCCTAAGGCGGTTTGACGTTGTAGTCAACACCGGCAACTCCTGCAGCGCACCTGAAGCCAAGCTGTATTGACTCCGTCTTTCCCTTGGACCCTTCAGCTGCGAAGAGAGGGGGGGTCTGCTGCATGGGCAACAGCAGACCCTCCATATCACCCTGCCCAGGCTCTGTAGCTTCAGCGTCATCGCAAGATGTCGATTCAACACGGGAGGAGACAGATACTACCATGTCACTCCCGAGTCGGACTGCACAGCCATTCTCGGCGGTGCAGATAGACTCTTAAGAAGCTACACCATCGTCTCTCGAGACGGACGGCTGCCGACGACCGACGACTTGAAAAACTTTACAATACGAGAAATACATCTTAAAGGTAAGAATGCAAATGTAGAAGACAGCTAATTTTCATAGGATAACTTAATGTAATATTCATGAATCTTGCGATGTACATTGTTGAATAGAAATAGGTTACAGAGAGAGCAAGGACATGAAAGGGCTGTCTTCTGGGTGTTCATATCTGAGGGTCTTACTAGAGTGCACTTTTTTTTTTTTTAAAGCTACCTCATCATCAATAAAACCTATGAATCTGACAATGTCTATACTGCATGGTAATCAAAATATGCATAGCATGCCTAACACAAATGACTAAAATGAAAAGTGCTTTCCCAATTGTAATAGAAGTGTTATAGACTGAATTATAAGCAGCCTTTCATTTCTCAGCTGCAGCAACTTCACTGGCAGCGATATGGAGCTGTGCGTTGCCATCTTCTGCTGAGTTTCATCAGCATCTTGCAGTACCTAACCAAACGGTGAATAAGGTTTTGCAATGGACTCTTCATGTGACTGACCTTTCTAAACTAATGTCTTTATTAGTACAAATATATGTGTTCATGAAATTAACAATATAAATCATGACAAATAAAGTTCCGTAATTTTAAACATAAAGGTCTGGACTTGGGATTGTTTTGGTTATCATTGCCTCCTGAGTACCTAAGACTATTTTTGGTGCAATATGGGCATTCAGTATACACATGCTGAGCGATAATAATAGGTTTTGTTATTGTCTTTTTACAGTCTTGACTTCACTTTTCAGGATTCAATAGAAATTGATTCCTGAGTCTGAGGCCTCTGAGTTATAGCACAGCTTTCTAAGTTCTTTCTTCACCTTATTTCTTGTTTCACTCACCATATTCCTTCTCCATCTGGGTGCGGAAAAGCTCCAGTCTTCTATAAAAGCGGTGATTTGCTTCCTCATCCAAGCATCCCATCTCTTCCAGTGTTCAGGCAAGTGATGTTTTCCCCACGGAACACACAAAAAAATGCCTGAGGTCTCTCCCTAGCTCTGACATTTTATCTTTTTGACTCCTTTACTCTCTATTATGAGAGATTTGGCCATAGTGACATGGAACGTGGTTTTTTTTTACGTATGCTCTTCCGGGAACTAGGTCGTGTGTCTTTTCCGGGCCGCCTCTTCCTGATGAATAAGCCGAGAGATTTCAAATTTTGGTTGTCAGAGCCCAACACTTACCATCAACATTACATACTGACTCTGGAGGAATTAAGTCTCATCTAGTCTGTCCTGTGCACTTTTCATAGCACGCTGCAGTGGCCCATCACTTTAGACCAACTTGCTTAAGCTGTAAAGCACACCAGGAATAGATGGTTGTTAGCGGTTTTGCCATCTTTTTTTCTCCTGAATCTTTTGAACATATATCTCTCTCTTGCACAGGAAAATTAGTTTAATGGAAAAGCTGTCTCCTCCCAGTCCTGTAGTGAGAAATAATTTTCCCTTTCCAATCTTATTATGTCATTATGCTTCATACGTCTTTCTGGTACATTTCCAGAAATACACAGATGAAGAGGAACTTCATCTGAGATTAGGTTTTTTTTTTTGTTTTTTTTTCTATCTTCACCTCATATATTGGCTCCTTTCCTCCTTTATCAGTTCTCCCTTTCCCCTTCATACCAGTTTTACTCATTATCCTCTTCCTGACTCACTGATTCCTCTGTGGGTATACATTTTCCTGTCCTGACTTGGTCATTTCCTCCCTGTCCAGTGATTACTATGCTCACAGACATTTTTGGTGTGAAGCTTCTGAAATGAACTGAGGCATTATAAGATACTTTTTCTAGCAAATAAAGACTCACACTTTATTTAAAAGTATGATTTTTATATGTGACCATTAACAGCTTTACTTTCTTCTCAATTGTTAATTAAGAAAAACGGTAACTACCATACTTGAATCCCTATTATGTGTCAGGCACTGTAGGAAGCACTTTCCATACATAATTCCTAATATTTATAAACTTCTGGTGAGGTAAGTGTTATGTTATCCTATTTTGCAAATAAAAGGACAAAGCCTCAGAAACTAAAAGTAATATGTCCAAGGTCACTCGGTGGAGTGGAACCCACAATTATCTGAGGCAGATTTCATGGTTCTCCTAAGATTATATAACCCTTTAATACTAGAAGCATATTTCTCCTACTTCATCAGTTCTTTATAAAATATGAATAACCCCAAGGACATCCGAAAATAATCTAGATTTTCATGGATGCTTTTCCCAACCTGGTGATCAGAGGATAGCACTACATAATAAAGCCTCCTGCGGGGATTCAAGTCCACATCTGTGGCCCCCAGGGTGGCCACCCCAGCCACATTTAGCTTGAGCACCTAAAATGTGGCTAGTGTGCCTGATCCATTGAATCTCTAATTAAATTTCATCTTAATTAATATAAACGTGATTTTAAACAAATGCGGCTGCCGTATAAGATAGTGTGGCTGTGCAATATGCCGGGGGGTTTTGCAGCTGTTTCCTGTTGCCCCAGCTTTATGCCATCCTTTGCCACTTGGAGGACTTCTGCTCTCTCTGGCGACATTAAAATCACTGCGAGAAAAGCAGAAGAAATTATTTGCATCTTTGACTGGAACCAGGGTAATGGGTGTTAGTGGAAATGACTTTCGAATGTTAATTTCTAAGAACAGATATTATGGTATCACAACATATTCTTGCTCTTCCTTTGCTTCTTGTCAGAGAATGCTGAAGACCTAACACTTTTTCTCTAATTGGGACTTAATTAGCTTCAAAGTGTAATGTAAAGTTTTCACAGCTTTTTTTTTTTTTTTACTCTTTAGCATTTTTCTTGCTGTCTCTATGCTTTGTGCTCATGCATTTAGTGTCTAAGGTGCAAAGAGACTGAGTTTTGTTCCTATGTTATTAACCTTATATACCAAAACATTTAATGTGTAGCTGGAAAACTGTTATTCATACACATTTTTTAAAAAGGTATTCTTCATAAGTTTGTTTAACAAACTAAAACAATAAAATCTGTTGGAAATAAAAACTTATCATTATGTAAAGATATAATATGGACCCACATAATTCATATCTACCTTATTTTTAAATTATTTACTTGAGCCCTGGCTGGTGTGGCTCAGTGGATTGAATAGCAGCTTGTGAACCAAAGGGTCACTGGTTTGAATCCCAGTCACGGCACATGTCTGGGTTTCAGGCCAGACCCCCGGTTGGGAGCACATGAGATAAGATAAGAGCCAATAAAGGTTACTATAATAAACAAATCAGAGTTGTTTCAAGCAAAAGCTTGTACTTCAGAGTGTGTAACACGATTGCAGTTACAAGATGAAAATGCTGGGGCATTGAGAACTTTGGATGGATGGGTATGTGTTTACCCACTAATGTAAACTGCGATAGAAAATAATTACTCCCAGTAGAACACAATTCCACTGATTATACATAGGTTTTAAAGGACATTTTTCTGTCTCCTCCCTTGGAATTCTTCTCTTAGGGTGTGAATCAAGTAAGAGGAAATAAGTCTTTAACAAAACTTAAAAACAACTACTCCAGTGTTACCTTGCAGTATATTTTTAAAATTTTAATGACTTGTAAAAATTAGTAAAAGACACCAATAGAAGAAAAGTCAGAAGAAAACTAATTAGCTATTTAGAATATTATATTCCTCTTAATATAATAATACTATTTTAAAACCTAGCACTTGATTTATAACCAAAAAGTACATTTGGTAGGAAACACTATTAAGATTATTTCATATTTGGACAATTTATTTGAGCTGGTCGGCCACGAGCTTCGATGTGTCACGATGTCCCTTGAGACCAGAGATGTGAAACAGATATTTTTCCCATCGATAGAAAAGTACAAACTGTTTCTCTTCTTTATTGTTAAACTACATTTCTCCAAGGCAAAATTATTTTAAAGTATTCAAATTATAAATTCATGCCTTTGTTACAATGCAAAAATAATTATGTTCAAGATGTATATTCACTGAAAAAGATTTTCTACCATTGTTCTACTAGTCATTGGATTTTTGTTTCTACTAGTCATTTAATTTTTATTTTATCTAAATGTAATTTCTGTTAAAATATGTATTTAGATATTTATAAACTCATTTTAGTCCTTGTTGAAGTCCACTACCACTATTTCATATTAACTATTTTATTATCTACTCAGATTAATACCTGACTTTTTTTTTAATGGGAACTCATAGGAACTCACTATAATTAGGAAATAATCACTATAAAATTGGCTACCATGATAGGTGGAATAGCTCTTAGGAATTTTCTAATCCAACTCATTTTGTTAGACATTAATAATAGGCTTTTGTACAAGTCAAACACTATTTATAGTTGCCATCCACTGACCTCATGATGCAAGTGTTTTACGTGAGTCTTTTCATTCAATCATTTCTCAGTTCTGTGAGATGAGTATTATTATCACCTCATTAACACATGAAGACATTAGAGTTCAGAGAGGGAAAGACAGAGACAAGTATGGAAGGAATGACAGAAGGACATCAATGGGCAAACAAACACAGGAGTAAGATGCCTGCCACATAGGACAGGCAAGAGAAAAAGCAGTTTCAGTCTTCCATAGTAGAAATGATTTGATAGTTAAACATGAAGCTCTCATGCTTTTCTCATGGGACTGTTATACTGCGCGATGCTGTTGGCACTGGGCAGCTGCTTACCATGTAAAATAAATGTTTAAGGAAAACAGAGTTTACGTATATTGGCTTTAGGTTGAATTGTTGGCTCTAATTTTACAGGTCATTGTGGTTAAATGACTTGGCCGCAGTCACAAAGTGACTCCTTTCCTGCCCGAATGTTGACAAGAAAGTCTAGACCAGGGCCTGGAGCCAGGGAAAAATTATGGAAGGAGAAAAGCAAAGAGAATGTTTACCTCCCTCACTCTGTAGAGTGATTTCAATGTTTCAAATATTTGAGAGATGGAATGAGCTTCCTGATCCTATTGTCAACAACTTCTTTGATGCCATGGAGGACAAGAACAGAACGAATTCGGTCAGGTGAACTGACGGTGACTTCCAGGACTCAAGACCATGGAGTGCTTTGTGGGCAAGTGGGACCTGAACCAGGGCAGAAGGGTCAGAGCACGGGGGGCTTCCTTGAGAAGAAAAGCCTAAAGCATAAAGCACCTTAATTCCCTCTGCATCCTCCCCTCCCTCCCACCTACAATCGTTAGCCCTCCTCTCCATTTTACTCTTTCCTCCTGAGGATGAAAAGGGGGTTCTACGTAAAGCGACCCCAGAGGACGATCTGGTCATTAATTCCCAAATGGGCAGGTCATGGTAGGAAGTCACACTCCAGGCATATAACTTTTTCATTAGATGTTTTATCTTAGCTTTAAGCAAGCCTTTCCCATTGTCTTTGTGCATGTAGGTTAACACACCTTTAAAATGTCAGAAGTAATACAGTATTCCCTCACCGCGGGTATTCCATTCATGACCCCCCACCCCCCCACGATAGGCAAAAATCCGCGAAGTAGGAACCTTACATGTATTTTAGTATTTATATATATTTTAAGGCTTTATAAACCCTTCCCACCCTGGCTGGTTTGGCTCAGTGGATTGAGCGTCGGCCTGCGAGCTAAGTGTCGCTGGTTCGATCTTCCAGTCAGGGCACATCAGAGAAGGAAAACTCTGACTCCAAAAAACCTCCGCTGCCTTGCGGCATACCTCTTCAGGGGAAAGGCTAAGGGAGTAAACCCCGACAGAAAATCCGGAGCCGGAGTCCCTAAGGCGGTTTGACGTTGTAGTCAACACCGGCAACTCCTGCGGCGCACCTGAAGCCAAGCTGTATTGACTCCGTCTTTCCCTTGGATCCTTCAGCTGCGAAGAGAGGGGGGGTCTGCTGCATGGGCAACAGCAGACCCTCCATATCACCCTGCCCAGGCTCTGTAGCTTCAGCTTCACTGGAGAGGACACTCCAGCATCATCGCAAGATGTCGATTCAACACGGGAGGAGACAGATACCGTGTCACTCCCGAGTGGGACTGCACAGCCATTCTCGGCGGTGCAGATAGACTCTTAAGAAGCTACACCATCGTCTCTCGAGACGGACGGCTGCCGACGACGGATAAACCCTTCCCACACACTTATAAACTGTTCCCAGTCCCTTATTAACCTTTTCCACACTTTTATAAATACTATGTATGTTCTTAAACATATTCTACACTCTTAAACCTACGTAACTTTAACAGCATATGTATACAGTACTGCAAAATCCTCAATATAGCAAAAAATCTGTGATAAATATTTAAATATAATATTTTTTTAAAATCCTGTGATACAGTGAGCCCGCAATAAGTGAACCACGATATAGAGAGGGACTCCTGTATCCCTGGAATGTAAGACCACCCTCAAGAGACCATATAATCTTAATATTCTGTAATCTAATCCCCACTGTTTTTTCCCACTTTCATGTAATCCTCCTACAGTTCCCTGCTTCATCTCAAATGCATAAAAGAAACTGCAAAACTGTCTTTCTCTGGAGAATTTGAGATCATTTTCTGGCAACTGTCATCAATTTTTGGCTGAAAAAATTTTTTTACAGGTTTGGATTTTTCTTACATTGACATTCCTTAGATTTGTTAAAACATATTAAAAACATATTAAAAATTCTGTTACCATCAGTAACATAAGTGGTTTATTATGAAATAAAGGCCAATGGCATAGTGAAGAAATGAAACTTTTTGACTCTCCCTTCACCTTTTCTTTCTTTCTAGTTAAGAATAAAGATCTCTAGATTGAAAAGGAAGAATTGAAGTCCTTGGTAACCCGACAGATTGTAAATTAATATGTAGTTGTTCTAAATGAGTAATAACCTCTGGTCCAAGCAAGGTGGACTTTAGCATAATGGGAATTTGAATATCAATTTATCTAATGTAGGTCTGGAGAAGAATAATGGAGAATAGGGAAGTTTTATTGTTGAAGAGAATGGGATTGGTTCCTAAAATTTAAGATAAATATTTGCCATAAATCCTACGAGGTTTTACAATGAGTTTTGAATGAATGGCTTGGGGGTACTCCAGAATGACCACTAATCATCGTAAGAGCCTGTATTCTTGCAATAACAGCAAGTTATGCCACACTAAATTGTTATTAAAATATGTCCAGGCTGCAGGACCTTTATTATAAACTGTGATTATATCAAGCAAAGTGAACTGTTCCTATGGGTGAGATAAAATTAGTGAAACATCACTGACTTTTCAGCAGTAGGAAATCCTGCACACCCCACTGAACCCCAGTGGCTTGGTTCTCAATTTGATATTTGTATATATTGTGAAATGACCACAATAAGTGTAGCTAACATGCCTTACTCTACATAGTTACTACATAGTTACAAATTCCTCTTTCTTGTGATGAGATCTTTTTAGATCTACTCTTAGTAGCTTTCAAATATGTAAAGCAGTATGATTAACTATAGTCCTCATGCTGTACATTACAGCCCCATGACTTCTCTATTTTATAACTGGAGGGCTATACATTTTGACATACTTCACCCGTTTTGTCTACCTTGCACACCCTGCTTCTGGTAAACAGCCGATCTGTTCTTTATTTATAAACTTGGCTTTCTTCTTTTTCTTTCTCTTCCTTTCTTTTTTATTTCCTTCATTTCTTTCTTTCTTCTTTCCTTTCTTCCTTCCTTTCTTTTCTTTCTCTCTTTCTTCTTTACTTCCTTCTTTCCTTCCTTCCTTCTTTCCTTCTTCTTCTCCTTCTAGATTCTACATAAAAGTGAAATCATGTGGTTTTTGTCTTTCTTATTTCACTTAGCATAATGCCATCCATTTGTTGCAAATGGAGAGATTTCATTCCTTCCAGGTCCAACCATTCTTGACTGTGTCTTGTGTTTCTTGGTCCAAGATGGTTGCTCCAGCAACTTTCATATCACCTGCTTCACAGTCACCTGTGTAACTGGTCAGCGCTTAATTCCCTGCGCATGTCTAGTTACATAGCTTTAGCTAGGAGGCTTTGTCAAGTTAAACATTTTTTCTTCTGAGGAAAAAGAGGCTACTTATTGAAGAAACAATAAGCAGTTGGACCTTATTTAACTAGTGCCTCACATTTTGTCTTTGAAGATAATGACACCAGCCACACATTAAAATCTATTTATAAAAATTTTAAATATAAAGCAAAATAAAAGTTCTCCTTAACATTCCATTCTACATTCATTTCTTTCTACACACTTAACTGTTGCCAGCATTTTACTCCTTATTCCATGCATTTTTATGTAAATTACATATATATTATACATATCTAGCTCTCTTTTGTTAACCATATTGAAAATATTATTATTATTGTTTTGAAGTGTGTTTTTCTGTTAATTATATCTCTTAGAGTTGTCATTTAATTTTATACAGATTTATCTAAATCTAATAAGTGAATACATGGTAGTCTATAATGTGGAATTATTTAACTGATCTTACCAAGGGCATTTAGGCTGTTTCCAACTCTTTTTTCTTAATTCAAAATATTTTTCCACAAAAAAATGTTGCCTTTTATGACCACAGCCTATGCTGTGGTGAATGGTAGATGTATTTCTATGAGATGGATCTTTAAAGAGAAGTTTATTTATACATTCTTGCACATTCCATGGGAATTTTAGAATCAGCTGATCAAATCTAATAAATAAATCTTGTTAATCTGATTTTTTTTAAATGTTTAAAGACTTTATTTAATTTTTTTTTAGAAAGGAGGAAAGGGAGGCAGAAAGAGAGGAAGAGAAACATCAATCAGTCGCCTCTCATACATTCCCCTCCTGGGGACCAAACCCACAACTTAGGGATGTGCCCTGTCTGGCAATCAGACAGGTGACCTTTCATTTTGCAGAACAATGCCCAACCAATTAAGTGCACCAGTCAGGGCACAAGTAGGAATTTTTAGTTTTTATTTTTATTTTTTTCAGATTTAATGTGTTTTATTGATTAAAATATTACATTTGTGCCAATTTCCCTTCCCTCTGCTCCCCTCCACCCGGTGGCCCCCCTCCCTCCAGTTGTCCCCCCCTTTTAGATTATGTCCATTAGTTGTGCATACAGTTCCTCCCAACCTCTCTCCGTCTATTCCATTCCCTCCTACCATGATCCCCAATTCCTATATCATCTCCCTCCCTCTCCCCACTCACCCTTCCTGTTGACCTCCCCCCAATATACTTCCCGTACCCACAGTTCCTTTTCCACTCTCGTTGCCTGTTTAGTTTGCCTTTGTTTCATCTCCCTAGCTTCTGTTTTTTAAACCAGTCCCTTTA
The DNA here is from genome assembly GCF_987537825.1 of Furipterus horrens. Lineage (NCBI taxonomy): Eukaryota > Metazoa > Chordata > Mammalia > Chiroptera > Furipteridae > Furipterus > Furipterus horrens. The sequence continues at coordinate 183,872,816 of NW_028327176.1, forward strand.
ACATCTCATATAACAGTGGTTTGGATCTAATGAACTCTTCCAGTTTTATTTTGTCCTGGAAACACTTTCTCTGTCCTTCTATTCTGAATGACAATTTCGCTGGATAGAGTATTCGTGGTTGTAGGTTTTGGATTTTCATTACTTTGAATATTTCTTGCCAGTCCCTTCTTGCCTGTAGGGTCTCCCTTGAGAAGTCAGCTGATAGTCTAATTGGGACCCCTTTGTACATAATTCTTTTCTTCTCTCTTGCTGCTTTTAAGATTCTCTCTTTATCTTTAATTTTTGACATTTTGATTATAATGTGTCTTGGAGTGGTTCTCCCTGGGTCCAGTCTCTTGGGAACTCTCCTTGCTTCCTGGACCTGCAAGTCTATTCCCTTCCCCAAGTCTGGGAAGTTCTCCTTTATTATATTTTCACTCAATTTTTCAAGTTCTAGTTCATCTTCCTCACTCTCTGGCAAACCAATGATTCTTATGTTGGGCCTTTTATAGCTGTCCCAGAGGTTTCTGATCCTCTCATTGTTGCTTCCCATTTCCTCTCTCTGCATTGGTTGACTGCTTGTTCCTTCTCCATATTCCAGTTTGTTGAAATGGACTCTGGATTTTTTTTCCTCACCATCTGTCTCATATGCGGTTTTGTTCCTTTCGTTATGAATGTTTTTCGCTTCTTTCTTATCTTTTTCCTGCTCTTTTGTGAATTCTGTAAGCCACCTGATAACAATGGCCCAGAACTGAGCTTCTGACAGGTTTCTTATCTGTTCATCTGTCAGGTTCTCTATCTGCTGCCTGGTGAGCTGTGTCACCGGGATTTCTATAGTTGTCTGCCTCATTTTGACAGATGCGTTTTGTTTTCTTGGGCCGGCTGTCGGGGGCAGTGCCTGTGTACGCGTCACAAGTCAGCGACCGGCGCCTGTCTGCGACCTATTTCGCAGCCCTGTGGTGCTTTCTTTGGGGGCGGGGGTCCAAGATGGATTCACACAGTTATTCAGCTAGGAGACCGGGATCCGTCCTACCACCCCCCTGGGCCTCACTGTTCAAGGCGATGCGGTGGCCGCTCTCCCCAGCGCTGGGGTCGCGCACTGCCAGGGGCCCGACCGCAGCCGGGATTTCTTGCCGCCCCGCCGCGGTCTCAGTTGCGATCGCAAACAGCACTGCCCTCTTTAACTCTTACCTGCCCAAATGGCACCGCTGGTTTATAACTTCATATGTTGGGCTTCCGTGTAGTTTTATTTTCTGGAATTTCTAGTTATCCTTTGTTTTGAAGTAGTTGTATTCCTCTCTAGTTGTAGAGGGAGACCTAGCGTGTCCGTCTAAGCCTCCATCTTGGCCGGAAGTCGTTAATCTGATTTTTTTAAAGTAGATATTGTCATTCAATCTTTGGTATGCATAAAATATATTTAAAGGAACTGGTATCTTTATATTGTATGGTCTTTTTATGCCAAGATTTTATAATTTTCTTAATATAGGTATTGTATAATTCTCATTAAGTGTATCCTTGATATTTTATAGCTTTCTCATTAATATGACTATATTCTATATTTTCTATTGGTTATTTATGATATATAAGAAAACCATTTATTTTTAGTATGTTGGTGTTTTACTCAGTAAAATTACCAGTCTTATTACTCCTCATCATTTGATAGTTAAATCTTTTGGCTGACAACTACCATTGAAAAATCATGATCCCTCCCTTGGTTTTTAGACTTGAGCTAGTCTTAGACCCTGAGCCTCTCAAATAAAGCAGAGTTCAGGTTCCGATGAGGATGCAACCTGTAATGCCATGGCAAGTGTGTATGGAAGTGTTTTGTGGGTACTTCTTATATGTTTTGAGAGTACTATCAGTATAACTTCCTTCTCCCTCAACAAAGAACCCTATGGCTTTCAAGGGGAAGAGGAGAATTATTGCATCTTGTATGGTGCAAAGTAGGAATTCATTATTTTCCCACGTGGACATTCAGCTGAACAACAGCATGGTTTTCTGAACAGACCTCCTTTCTCCAGAGAGGGGCCATTGTGTCCCATCATATAGCAAGGTTGCCTTTGTCCCAAATCCATTTCTGGATTTTCTGTTCTGCATCATTGGTCTGTTCATCTATTCCTGAGTCAAAAATGCACTGCACTGAATACCACAGCATTCTAAAGAGTCCCAGTATCTATAAGTCTCCTAAGGCAGGTTTTCCTCTTAAGTGTTTTAGCTATTTTTAGTCCTTTGTCTTCATATGTGTTTGAGAAGCCACTTGCCAAATTTCTTAAAAATTGATGTTAGCATGTTTTTATAAATTAAAAAAATATATGTATATTGAAGAGAATTGATATCTTTTTGGCACTGAATGGTCCCATTAATGCACATATATTATATCATCACATTTTAAGTTTTCTTTCATGTTTTTCAATAAAATTATCATTCTACATAAATCTTGTACATTGTTATTATATTTCTCTCATTTGCTATATTTTATTGTTATTAATGACTTCTTTCTTTTGCACATTTCATACTGTTTGTGGCAGTGTAAATGATTATACAACCCACAGTGAATTAGAACTTCATTTTTATCTTTACCAATTTTTTTACATTGTATTATTATTGGTTTTTCTCATTTTACTAACAAAGCTGTGCGAGCCGATACTGAATAGAAATCATGAGAGTGATCAAATGTTTTGCTGTTAAAGGGATGTTTTAAAGAAATTATAAGGGAAATGTTTTAATATTTCCTCAGTGATATGATATTTGATGAATTTGTTTTTAATTCACACTATATTTCAGGTTAAGGAAATTTTATTCTTTTCTTCCTCTATACATCAGTGTCTTTATCTATTTTCTGAACAATTAAAGCACTCGAATCAGCTCATTTTTACTTTTTACTTATAAGCTTTATTTTCCTGTAGACTTTCATTTTGTCTTGACATTTTTATTCCAACAAGTTAGATGTTATTATCATATTCATAATATAAACATTTGGATTGACCAATATTTTTACACAGAATTTTCTCTCTAGAATAATTTCTCTTCTTTTCTGATCTTTATTCTTTAGTAATTAACTTAGAATAATAAAATCATCTCAAAATGTCTGTATTTCACTTGTGTGTGTGTGCGTGTGTATGTGTATTTCACTATTATCTTTGAAAGATAGGTTCACTATAGACTCAGTGGTCTATTTTTAAATTTTATTTTCTCTCAGTGCTTTGAAGATATTATTCCATTGTCTTCTGGTTTCCACTGTTAGCATTACAGGACAGCTTTTAGAGGAATTGAGTTCCTTTAGAAATAATCTGTTTCTGTGGGTCAGAAGTCTGGTTATACTACGGTTTAACTAATTTCCCTGCTCCAGGTCTCCTGAGACTGAAATCAACATGGCAGCAGGCTTGCATCCCTTCCTGGAGAGTCATGGGGAGAATGTGTTTCCAAGCTCATCCAAGTTGTTGACTGAATTCAGTTCCTGGTGTTTGTAAGACAGCTCCTGGCTTCCTTGCTATCTGTCAGCTGCAATCTCCCTGGCCCCCTGCACAGGGCACCTACATTCAAAAGCAGCAGAGGCATGTTAAATCCTCCTTAGGCCAGGACCTCTCTGACTTCTTCTTGGCTACTTCTTGCCTTCCTCCCACCACATCAAGTCCAGTGCTCTGACCTTGTGCCCCTACCTCTTCCTCTCACTGTTCACGTCACAGTGATCTCTCTGGAATCTGACCATCACTTACTGTAGCCTCACTCAAACATTCAAACACATATTTAACTTAGAAAAATACTGTCCCACAGCAGGACGTTATCTTTGTCTCCATTTCAACTTGTAAAATCTTAAACACTAGCAGTAAGTTTTTCACACACATAACCTGTTCTATTTTGGGTCTTTCTTAGTTTGTCTTCCTACCAAAGGGAATGAGTTTAAGGAGAAAGTAAAAGACTAACACTCATACCATGTAAGCACAAAGGAAAAAAGGCATAAATATGTTCAAATATGTTTATATTTTAATTTATTCTCCAAGTTATTTTTAAATTGGATTTTTTTCAAGTAGATTTAAAATTTTATGGGGTGTTTTTTTTCTGTGTGTGGGGGGTAATTCTTACATGTACTGAGAGTATTATCAATTTAACTAAATTACTTGGATCAATTTAATATGAGGAAGACAAAACCCATGATAGTTTTAAAAGATAAGGCTAAAAAAGAAAGTTTAAAGTCTGACATGTTTCTTTTGCATTGTTTGACTCTGTTTCACATAATGAGTAATAACGCACACTTTTAAAATATTGAGTGTCTATAAATAGAGATCTTTAACATTTGTTTTTAAGTAGTAAGTGCCATTTTTTATTAACCTGAAGTGGAATATCTAACATACTTTCATCTTCAGAGCCCTTGGAATTATTTTATTTCTTTATTGAATAAATATTTATTAAGAACCTGTTGGGTTATTTATTAATTACATGTTATTAAGAGAACTATATTAGCCCCAGGAGATACAGATATGAGCAAGATCAGTAGAGTTTCTGTCCTCCTGGAACTTAACTACCTGTGGAAGAGAGAAGAGTGCCAAAACACATACAGCATGAAGTCAGAGAGTTATAGGTGCTCTGAAGATCATGCTGTTTCAGAGTGTGGTTAAGTGGGAACACTTCAGACAAGGCGATTAATGAATGCCTGGTAGGGAGCAAGTCTGAATGAAGGGAGGGAGTCAGTCCTGTGACCATGAGGGAGAATGAAAGGTCCAAATGTATTTTATGACCACTGGAGAGTACAGATCTAAAGACCCAACTTGTGAAATAGTGACGAGTAGCAAAGCAGACCTAACATTTCTGTAAAGATAACAATTGACTTCCTGTTTGGCAGTACAAGTCATGGGACTCAAAAATCACAGAGATATAAACACTCATTTACGTGGATCTCTGCCAAATAGCTGAATGACTCCTTACCAAGCAAATTACATACACAGATAAGAACTAAGGCTATCAACAAGCGGTTAACAGAAAAGAAAAATATTCCTTGGTCATAAAGTGATAGAAGACAAGTTTTCTTCAGAGTTTTGACTGGGTTTTCACCACTTGCAAAAGTGAATGTTTATTGGGAGAAAATCAGGGTAATTAAATATGAAACAATAAAAGGAAGCCTCAGCCTGTATCTCAGTCCTGAGGTGGAATGAACTCTGTTTCTGCACAGAAGGCAGTTTTGACAAAGCCAGACTCATCCTTTCTACTCACCTAGGTTTGTTGTTTTAGGGCAAATGCACTCTATAAAATTCTTTATAAAAATGTGTCCATTTATAAAATTACTATTTATTGAATTGGTGGTCAATAACACAACCAAATGTGGAGTTAAAATGCATAGAGCAATTAAAGAGTCCTACTGTTTCTAGAAGAATTTAGAAAAGTATTTCAATAAAATTTTATCCAGATTATAATTTTTTAGAAATAAGATGATGGCATTTTAGTTTTCTATTTTTATAAATTTTGTACAGAAATATTGAAAACTAAAGGTAGCTATTAAAATCTGAGCCCTTATTTTGCTTTCTTAATTAACAGTATAGATATTTTATTTAGTTGATTATGTGGAAATAAACCTCAGCAAGAATATTATAGAAATTAGCCTTCATATTTTCTCAATAAAGTCTCTGAATAGAAACTCTAGGCATCCAAATTGGGAAGGAGGAAGTAAAACTGTCACTATTTGCAGGTGATGATGGTACAGAGAAAATCCTGTAGTGTCCACCGAAAAACTACTCAACCTAATAAGTGGATTTGGCAAAATAGTAGGATACAAAGTCAATATTCAACAATTGAAGGCATTTTTGCACACCAACAATGAAATGTCAGAAACTAGGGGAAAAAACTCCCATTTATTATTGCAACTAGGAAAATAAAGTACTTAGGAATAAATTAAAATAAGGAGCTAGAAGAGCTATACTCGGAGAACTATAGAACACTGAAGAAAGACATTAAGGAAGATACAAATAAATGGAAGCATATATCATGTTCCTGGATTAGAAGATTTCACATCATTAAAATGTCCATACTACCCAAAGCAATCTATAGATTCAATGCAATCCCTATTAAAATACCAATGGCATATTTCACAGATATAGAAAAAATATTTCAAAAATGTATATAGAACCAAAAACGACCCCGGATAGTCTCAGCAATCTTGAGAAAGGAGAACAAAGTAGGAGGGATCACAACACCTGATATCAAAGTATAGTGCAAGGCCACTGCAATCAAAACAGTCTGGTACTGGCATAAGAACACACACATCAATCAATGGAACAGAATAGAGAGCCCAGAAATAAACCCAAGTCTTTATGGTCAATTAATATTTGACAAAGGGGGAAGGAGCATAAAATGGAGTAAAAATAGTCTCTTCAATAAATGGTTTTGGGAGATCCCTACAGGTACATGAAAAACAATGAAACTAGACCACCAACTTACACCAACACCAGAATAAGCTCCAGATGGACAAAAGACTTAAATGTAATCTGTGACACCATAAAAGTCCTAGGGGAAAACATAGGCAGGAAAATTTCAGGTATCCTATGCAGCAATATATTTGCTGATATATCTTCTAGGGCAAGGGAGTTACAGGAAAAAAAGAATAAATAGGACTACATTAAATTAAAAAGCTTCTGCATGGCTAAAGGAAACATCATTAAAATGAAAAGGGAACCAACCATATGGGAAAACATATTTATCAGTGATACCTTGGACAAGGGTTTGATCTCCAAAATATATAAAGAACTTATATGACTCAACACCAGGAAGACAAACAATCCAATTAAAAAATAGGTGAAGGACCTGAATAGACACTTCTTCAACGAGGATATACAGAGGGCCCATAGGCACATGAAAGGATGCTCAACATCACTAGCCATCAGAGAGATGCAAATAAAAACCACAATGAGATACCACCTCACACCAGTTAGAATGGCCACCATTAACAAATCAACAAACAACAAGTGCTGGCGAGGATGTGGAGAAACGGGAACCCTAGTTCACTGTTGGTGGGAATGCAGACTGGTGCAGCCACTGTGGAAAACAGTATGGAGTTTCCTCAGAACACTAAAAATGGAACTCCCCTGATCCAATAATTCCACTGCTAAGATTACACCCAAAGAATCTTGAAATACGAGTTCAAAAGAATCTATGCACCCCTGTGTTCATAGCAGCACTATTTACAACAGCCAAGTGCTGGAAACGGCCTAAGTGCCCATCAGCGGATGAGTGGATCAAAAAACCATGGTACATTTACACACAATGGAGTACTGTGCAGCACAAAGAAAGAAGAAACTCCTACCCTTAGTAACAGCATGGATAGAACTGGAGAGTATCATGCTTAGTGAAATAAGCCAGGAGGCGAAAGACACATACCATACGATATCACTTATAAAAGGAACTTAATGAACAAAACAAGCAAACGAACAGAACAGAACCAGAGGCATGGAAACAAGGAACAGACTGACAGTGACCAGAGGAGAGGGGGAGGGGGAGGGGGAGAAGGACTGAAAGAAGGGGAAGGGACTAGTCAAGAAACTAGTATAAACGACCCGTGGACACGGACAACGGGGTGGGGACTGCCTGTGGGAGTGGGAGTGGGAGGGGCAGGGGAGAGCAACAGGGGGGAAATGGGACAACTGCAATTGAACATGAAAATAAAAGAAAAGAAAAATTAAAATACAGAAGCAGAATTGACCTAGTTTTTATAGAATTGGGAGTGTAAAAATTACTACAAAATAAACTTTCTTTTTTTTCTGGTGTTCTTACAGCCCCTGAGAAATGTATTACTTCGCGAAGATGATTACTGCGTCACACTAAACCATATGTAAGGACAGTTCAGATGAATGAAAGTTATGCAGGAGTTAGCGCTGGAGTTCATCAAAGATCGAAGAAACCAGCTCGCTGAAGGACGTTTGCTGCAGTTATTAACTGCAGTTTGGCACTGTGACTCCTACGGGCAATGACTTCCCAGTGCTCAGAGGATCGCGTCCAAACTAAGAAAGCTTGTGGACAAAGACTTGAAATCCAACTAACCTACATCTCCTGTAGCCCTACTTTTGCCACCCTAATACCTGCCAAAGATATCCCCAGTGGGAATGTAATAGTCCCCCTCCTTTGTGTGCGCTGTCCTTCCACCTTATTACTGGCTCCCTGCCTGATAAAATTCTTTTCATACTTTCGTGCACAATGCTACAATCATCCTCGCTCTCAGGCCTCTTCAGGAAGTGATCCCTGATCACTGTTCTGCTCGTTACAGCATTTACAATCTTGTTGCCATTGAAGGTTTGCATTTCTGTTTCTCTTACTTCTTTTTAGATTCCTTCACTGTAGAAACTGTTTTTCATATTTAAATACAAATTTTCATTAACAAATATAAATGACCTTTTATATAAATGGTTTTGAAGTAAAGAAATTTTCACAATTAATATACCCAGCAGAACAAGACATGCTAAGAATTTTAATCAGTGAGATTTATTTAAAAGAGGCACTAAAAATTAATTGCGCTTGAACAGAATATGGATTTTTAAAACCGTACCCCTCCATAACTTACTATTTAAGTATAATTTTTAAACATCAGAAAGCAGTGTCATCTTATGTAAATTTAGCCCAAAGTGCAGCAGCTGAGAGCGTGAAATCTGCCTACACGTGTCAGCAGGAGACTGGGAAAGGACAAGTAAAAAATGTCTCATCCCAAAAGCATTTTGGAGGTGGCCAGGAGGACAGCATTCAGTGCGTTCGCTGAGGAAATGACGAGAAGGAAATTGTTTCGTGTCTCGGGAACCATGTGGAATTCCAAGATAAGAAAAACAGTTGCTAATTTGAGTATAAAAGCAGGAAACATGATACACTTGTTTCCTTTTATGCAAACACTGTATATGAGGGGTTGTGTGAAAATTATTTTTCTCCTGCTGAACCACAAAGACATAGAATCAAAGTGCTTCTTTTGGACATACTGGCTTTTCTTTCCCTCGTGTTTTCTTTTCTCTCTTCTCTTTCTTGTGGATATTATGGCTAATAACACAACAAGTTTAGGGAGTCCGTGGCCAGAAAACTTTTGGGGTAAGCTATTTTCTTTTCCTGTTTTTAATTGAAAATTAGATTGCAGAAAAGGTGCTGAATTATTTGTTAAAACATTGGAATCTGAGACATTTTGTTTACTGTAAACTGATTGTTTTCATGGCTTGATTATAAGAGATATAAGTGTCTTTAAATTGGGCTATGAAGACACTTAAGAAGAATCTATGCAACAGGTATAACTTTGGCTGGTGATACAAAATATAATTAGAAAGTAATAAGAATAAAAATGAGGAACAAAGCAATAGTAATTGCTCTTTGGAAGATGATAATGTGGATTTTGTTAGAAAATGAAGTTTTATTTGTTTGAAAATTATGGATTATGTATTTTATTTAGTGACACCAAGAATTTCTGTAGAGGTTATTTTAACACCCATTGTCAATGCTATGCTTTTTAATTCCCAAAATGAGTCTAGATATTAAATCTGTGTTTAAGGAGTGTGATAACACAGATAAAATAAGAAATCATATTATGAAATTAAAGGGAAAGACTGAAATAGAAAAAGTTAAATGGAAATAAGATCACACCTAACATTACAAAGGAAGCTTATCACAGGAGAAAAAGGCACAACACAAAAGGACTTTTCGTGTTCAGACACAGCTACTGGGCAAATATCAGCAGTAGGGCAGAGGTCAAAATGACAAGTCATTCTCTGTGTGAGGTACAGGGAAGGACTAAAATTAAAATTGACATGTACTCCTGGGTTCAGGGGAATTTTTCAAATACTGTAAAGGGGGCAAGTTGAGTTACATCCAGAAAAAAAGAAGTTTAAAAGAGAAAATGGAATTAATTCATGGAGAGATCGATGATTTATTATTCCAGAACAAGTCTTAATTGTCTCAGAATTATTTCAGACTTTCTGTTGTGACTCAAGAGGCCATGTTGGAAACAATGAGGTGAAAAGCGAGCTGCTGTGGCTCACTGTCCCTAGCAGTCACTTCCAGTTGTGCACCATGACAGACATTTGCATGAAAGGAATTAATTACTTCTTTTCTACCATCAAGCATTTACATTTGCTTCATGTTTGTAAAGGAGAGATAATAGGGAACATACTAATATAATTTATATAAGCAAATTAGAAAGAAGAAAATAAATTATATTTGCATATCTAAATATGTCTTGGTAAATCTAGGTAGACACCACTGGAAAATAAGCCTTTGAATTGTAGATGTCTAATTATGCACATTTGCTACAATACTGCTTGGTGTCCTCATTTACAGAGAAAGTGAATGTTTGAAGCATGTGCTGAAAAACAGTCAGAGTGTGTTTACACTGAATTCTTCATTATAAAAATAAGTAGCTATATAAATGTATTCAAAAATAAAGTCACTCTTACTACTAAGGTTAATTGTAAAAGCTAAATCTGCTTTTTTTCCCCTGACAATTAAAAGTTAAAGTTCAGGTTCACTTAAGGAAAATAAATAATTATTCACTGACCAAAACATGGATGATAATCATAAAATAAACTTGAATCTGTAAGAGCAAATGTTTACTTGGAGTCTACTAGCCAAGCCTAAAAAAAGATAGGTATTTTTTAAAATATAGAAATCTGTGCTTGAGAAGGAGTTCAAACTTACTGTTCCAAAGATAGTTCACGGTGTTTCTTTGTCTTAGTATGTGAATACAATGGAAAATAGATAAAAATAATGAAAACCAATAAGTGTTACCTTGATAAGCATTAACAAAACTAGAGCAAATATGTTGAGCAGATATAATGTTTTGGGGAAAATATATAAAAGATTACATTTTCTACGAAGTAAAATATATTAAGTGTAAGATGCAAAAATATAAATGTGAATATATAAAAATAAACATTTCCTAAAACAAAAATGTCTATCTTTTTAATTTTCTTTCTTATACATACTTAAATTGATATCTGTTATGATCACTGACTCCACAACTTATTATTTTGAAAATTTTGTAAAACATTGCACAAGGTATTGTCTATATGGCTTCCAAAATCACTTTGAATTTAGAGGAGTAAAGAAAGCCTAGCTTAGAAAAACAAAACTTGTGCATTAATCATATCAATTTCTGAGACTTAACCCATTTCAGTGGCATAACAGTTTTCTTCACAAATATAATTTTCCTGGTTTACTTTACTGAGTGCTAAAAGATAAGGTAATGAAAACAGGTCATTACCAGTCACGACAGCTTGTATGGTAATCACTACCAAAAACTCACTAAACGTTGTCTAAGTATGACAGTAATTACAGTGAGGTGGCCAACAAAAGCAGCCAGAGAGTGAGAGGACAACTGAAGACAGCACCTGGCATTTCTCACCTTTGCTTAACTAAAACGAATGCTACCAACATTGCCCACGGAGGCAGAGAGAAACAACCTGGGGACGTGTGCTGCACCCTCTGTAATGAAATAGTAGAGAAGTGCCCTTGAACTTGGCTATCCCCTTGGTACTTAAGAGTCCTGAAGAAGACATGCTTTTGGTTATATGCCCTGCTTTGCCACGTGGCTTTTCTCTCTCGTGTATGTGGCGAGCATCATTGGTTCAGAAGCGTGCATTTATCCACCTCAATGCGCCCTCTCCCAAACTGCAATGTCTGTCCTCAAGAAGATTACCTCTTGGAGTGGATTGTGTGTCCATGACATATGCGAATAAATGCTTTTATTGTTTGAAATAGTACAAGATAATATATAGTAAAATGGCAATGATTGATAATAGTTATATGAGTTTTAAAAAATATGGCAGAAATCATCCCTAAATGAGTTTTAGAAGAAAAGAGACTTTACCTGTTCCTAGAAGGTTAGATAAGATTCAAAGAGGGATATGATTCCAGGAAGGACTTTTTAGTCATTCATTTTTTTTCTTCATTTGCTGATTAATTCATTCATTTCTGTATTTATCTAACCAGTTCATTAGTTTACTCAGACGCATTGACTTACCACCCAATAAACAACAGGCAATGCATTAGGTATTAGGACAGAAGTAGGCAAAGCTGAACAATTTAAGGGGGTTCAGGAGCAATGTCATCAGCAAACACGCACAAGTGAGTACACACAAGCCAAGTCTGTGGAGAAGTGAATGGCTTGAGGCAGATCTGGGTGAGGTTGAGGTCAGTGCAAAAGTTTGACCTAGTTTAACACATCCTCAATGTCATGAACTCAAGTCTCTCCACTTTCCTCTTCCCTAAGGCTTTTCTCTAAAGTTACTATCACATGTAAGGAGTGGGTTTTCAGGGGCCCAACTCAAAGGCTGGAGTGTTTCCAGAGTCTGTCTACCTAGGCAGCCCTGAACCGCCATTTTTTTTTCCCAGCCTACTGAGATGGCACGAAATTCTACGGATGTTTTGCCTCTCTTTAAATTTGCTCCATTAGAGGGGAGGGGGTTGCAGGGCTTGGTGAAAAAAAAAACCTTATAAACGCAGACAATAGTATGGTGATTACCAGAGGGGAAGGGGGCTGAGGAGGGGGGGAGAAGAGAATACAGTGGGGATAAGTGGTGATGGAAGAGGATTTATCTGAGGTGGTGAACACTCAACACAATACATAGATGATGCATTACAGAACTGTTTAGCTGTAACCTATATAATTTTATTAACCAATGTCACCCCAATAAATTCGATTATAAATATTTTTTCTCATTTTGATAGGTCTCTTCTGACTTCAGATTTTGAAAAATATTTTTAAACCGTATTTTATAACTGTTATCTGTGGTTTGATACAAATTAGTTCATCATAAACAGGAAGAGTAGGGCTACCCCTTTCCTATTTAACTTACCTAGTATTCTAACAGTATTATTGAATAATAATGTTCAGAATATTGCTTATGACTTATACCTTTGGTCAAAACTATAATACCTGAAATCTCTCAGTCTTTTGCTCATTTGTTTTTCACACCCATACTAGAAGACATCTCAAATACCATTTCTTCCAGGGAGTTTTTTCTAACAATTCTGGAAATAAGTTATTTTATCTTATAAACGCAATGACACTTATGGCCCGTGATGCTCATGCATGTCATTTACTTTTATTTAAAGAGTATAACTTAATCAGTCTAGTTTCCACTAATCTGAAAAGAAAAAAAATCAACAGTGCCAATAAAGCTTCAGAGATGAGCAAGATAAAATTTTAAATTGGGTTGTGAGAGCAGGCCTCAATGAGAAGTTGACATATGAGCTAAAATGAAAATTAACTATGCAGAGAACTGAGAAGACTCTTCAGGAGCAAGTTACAAGCAGTGCAAGATTTTAAGTCAAGAGTGTGTCTGGTGGGAAAGAGGGCAGTATGGATGAAGCTGAATGAGCCAGAAGAACAGTAGAGATGAAAACAGCTAATTAGATACAGATGAAGTTGGAACTTGTGTCTGCAGAAGGCCATTTTTAGGAGTTTGTTTTTACTTGAGAAATGGAGGGTTTAGAACAGAGGAACAATGTGATTTGACTTACATTTTCAAAGGTCCACTCTGCCTTCTATTGAGAATAGAGTGTAGTTGGGGAGAATAGGGCAAGAATAGGGGTAGGAAGACCAGATAGAAGGCCATTGCAATGTTACAGGTCAGAAATGGTGGTTGCTTGGACCAGGAGGTGGCAAAGTATCAATAAGAAGTTGAATTCTGAATACAGAGGTATTATGAAAACAAACCAAATAGGATTTTCTGGCATCTAATATGCACATAGAAAGCACTTACTCTGTTGAAATCATTGTAATTAATTGAGTTTTCTGTGACATAAATATTATTCTCTCTGAAAAACTTTTGCCAGCATTTTATTGCTTGAATCCTTCTTCTTTGTACTTGATGGTACCTTGATGGTACTCGATAGCTTGCTTTGTTAATAGCTAAGTTTATGATTCTTATAATTTCAGAGGATTTTGTAACTAGATCAATGTATTCCTTTGTTAAAGACAAGACCACTTTTCAGATATTGGAAAGTTCAACTCAAGACCACTAGATGGTAGCCTCTACTAAATTTCCATACCAGTGGTCAACAGTTGAAGTATTTGATTAGGTTTACTAACAACCAGATTCAGTATTAGAATGTTACAATTGGAAGGCACTATAGTGACTCTTATTATAAGGCCAAAATGGGTAAGTTAATTTGGGTAAGTTATATAACTATTATAAAAATAGTTATTCATTGAGGACTCATGGGCCAGCCCCTTGCTGGTTGTATAGAAAGACACTACAAATTAGGATAACAATACCTAATTCATATTCCATACCTTACTAATTTTAGAATTTTTTTTTTTTGCCTTCAAAGGGATTTCTGCATTTTTAAATTAATTATTTGGTCTCATTATTTGCATTATAATCATATAAAGTAAAATTATGGCTCATTTTTCTTCCCCTAAGATTGTTGAGAAATAAAAAAGTAAACTTCCCTCAGAAAAGGAATATCTGAGCTAACGTATTTTTCATGTATGTTTCCTTTTATAATAGGGTTTTAAAAAAATCTTCCAGAATTTATTGTCAGAAGTCTGCCAGAATTGAATTAAATTTTTATAATCTTAAAGCTGTATGGCTAGTAGATGGGGTTTTTATTATTATTATGGTTTTTTTTTCTGGATTCTACAGTTTGGCCAGAAAAATCATTCATTTTAAACCAAAAGAATCCTTATGAGAGACCACTCTGGGACAGGCTGTTACAGTGACTCCTGATATTTCTTTCTTTTTGCTTTTCTGCATTTCACACTTGTTCTTACAGTTTGTATTTACGGAGCTTAGCAAGATAGTTTAGCTATTTCAACAAGTCTTAGTCTTAAGTCATTATTACCATTTGTAAGTATTAAAATTCTGCATATATTACAAGGACATAAGAATTAATGAAATAATTTCTAAAATAGATATTTGACAGTTTTTATGGGAGAGGAAGCTATTTTCATGGCATATGCACTCAACTGAACAACAAAACTTAGGTGTATCCATATCCAAGACAGCATGTTTTTTTCTATGTCATTTGTATAATTTTTGTAGTTCCACTTTATTGTATTTTATATTCCTTCAAAATCTGAATCATTTATATATATATATATATGTATATATATATAATTGCAATGTACCTTTAAAAGTCATTATTTAATTCTCTTCAGATATGTATATAACCATATATAGTCTTTTATTTATAATAATAATACATTTTGAATCATAATTATCTACTCTCCCTACTTGCCATTCCCCAAAATTTTGGGCACAGACTCATTTAAAATAGATATATTGCTAAATTTCTCTTGTGGGGATGTTATTCTAGTTTTAATGCCATGAAAAATAATCTTTTCACAAACAAAACTGAAATTTGTCACTTAAGAAGATTGTGGTGGTTGAAAATATTCTTTAACAACTCATACAGTGGAGTTTGTATATAACCTTTGTTTTCATATATCAGAACAATAATATATTTTGGAAATCAAAGTCACCTGGCATATAAATATATTTCTCACTTCACATAATTTTGCTTTTCTTTGCTAATTATCTCAATCACTTCAATAAAAAGAAATTATTTGTCCTTGATTTTATATATTTAAAGTTTTTAATTGTTTGTTTATTGATTCCTTTCTTTTTTTTAATTTTAATTTTTATTTTTTGGTTTTTCAATTACAGTTGTCCCCTTTTCTCCCAATTTCTCTCATTTTTAATTTTTTTATTGAAAATGAACTTGATGCTATTTTTTGTGATAGATAAACTATTACAAACATTTTATTTGTCAGACGAGACAATGGTAGAGAGGCTGAAAGGGTAGATGCATTGAGTCATGTACAGGGACTCCTGTAACCTTCAGTTGCTTTTACTGGGCAACTGAACCTGTTTCAAGGTCTTAGTTTTATCTCCATTTAAGTGAAAGAAAGTGAGTATATTTCTTTGCCCTCATCTATTATACCTACTTATATCCTGATATATTTAGGATCTTCAATCAGACCCTAGTGGTTACATAAGCTTATATACAAAAGCAAAATATTTATTTTATGAACTTGAGTATTTGTCTTCTTGTTTTATGTCATACATGAGTGACAGCAATAGTTCCCTGACAAGTGTTAGTTGTCAATATTCAGTTATTAAAATAATTGTGTTAGTTCTACCACATAAGCCTTGGACTCTTTCAGTAGCAATAAAATGAAAAATTTGAGCACAAGGCATTTTTAAAAGTTTGTTTTAACTGAAGTTCCATATTTCTGTTTCTATATTTGAAGTTGTTAATATTCAAAATTTTCTAATGGAGGTTGTTGATTCGGGGAAATATATCTATAGAATACATAGTATTGATTTACCATAACTTTCCCAAGTATTTTTGTTCATAACAGGCTATCAAATCTGGTATCCACCTGTGCCTATCCATGCCAGAATCCTGGGGGTCATTCTAGAATCCTCCTTCCCTCAGTATCGCAAAGGATGGTGTTTTTATTGGTTGACTTTTATTTTTAGAAGGCGAAGGTGAGAGAGGAATTGTGTGTCCTTTCATTGTTTTTAATTTTCTTTCATTTTAAAGGATCCTAAAACTTCCCCTTACTCTTTCTTTTCTCCTTTTCTTTGTTTTTTAAAACAGCTATATCAAGATATAATTCACCCACAAAAGATACCTTTAAGTGGTTTTTGTTGTCGTCCCAGAGTTGTGTGACCATCAGCACAATCTAATCTGAAAACATTATGTCCTTCAGAAAGAAACCTGTTCCCAGAGCAGTCACTTCCATTCCCTACCATTTCACCCCCCAGCCCTCGCAATCACTAATTTACTTTCTATCTCCACATTTGGTCTGTCCTAGGCATTTTATGTAAATGAGTCATACGAGATATGACCTTTTGGCGATCTTTCCAAGACTGCCTCTTTACATTCCTGTATGAAGTAGAAAGTTTCTTTCCTAAAACATAGTCATTACAGAAGTGCCTTTCCCCTCCATGAAGGCTTGCAGTGGAAGCATGACAGATAATTTATTGGTATCTGCATTGTTTTTCACTGTTCATTTTCTAGGTAACTTGAAGTTGAATGTCCATTGTCTTCTAATTAGGCTGAAGGCATGGGTTTTGTATGGTTTTATTTGTTCATTTTGCTGTTTTATAATTTTTTTTTTTTTTTTTTGGAGGAAATGTTGGGAAATTCTGATTTACGTTGCTGCCATTGTCCTAGAAACCCTGAATTCTTATACCTTCTTTTTTAGGTTCCAAATATTTGGGGCACTAATAGTTAGAAGTTAATTTGGAATTTTACTATATTACTAGTAAGCCAATTTTAGGTTCTAGCTTTATTTATTTGCTTTTTTCAGATAGGGCCTAACTCAGCGAAATTCTTATCTCAAGAGATTGCATTTTAAGGCCATGACTTAAAATATTATTTTTGTGACACATATTGTGGAAGAACAATACTGGATCTAAAAGATTTTGCCTAAATCATTTTCTAATTTAAAAGTCATCTTCTTATTATAAAAAATTATTGTTTAGATTTAATATAACCCATTGTCTTAGAGGATTTTTATATTTGTGAATGTAGGACATTACAGAAATAATTTCCAGTCCATGGACCTCTCAATACAGAATCCTTAGATAAGCAATGAGAGACAATAACTCACTCCTCTATTTACCAGTAACTACTGTAATTTTTGTTAATGAAATGTAGGCGTCTCTATACAAGAGGCGATACTTGAAATGAAGCTTGAAGACTGAGTTCTCCTGACAGAAATATAAAAGCTGTATCCAGATATAAGGAAAAAGACATGGAAAAGCACAGAGTTTAAGAGAGAATGGCAGGCTTATGGGTTCTATCATGGGGTAGAGAGTGGGAAATGTGGTGAGTGCTAAGGTAGGATGGGTCTTTTAATTTCCGGGGTGTCTTTTCATTCCGAGCAGGCTCTGTTACCCAGAATCTGTTTTCATTCCCAGACAGAAGCAATACGGTAGAATTTCTATTTTTGGTAAGGTTTTCTGCCCTTCTCCATTTCCCACCAGAATAGGAAATCTGGACAAATACAAGTTCTGTGAGCTGAAGGATATTGCTATATAGTAGAGATTCTATGGAAATTCCAGGGACAGGAACTTTATTATCAAAAAAAGGACATGATGGCAGCATGGACTAGAACTTGGGCATAGGTCATGTCATCAGTGACTCATAGATGTAAGCGACAGTCCAGAATTTCAGGAAGTATACTATAAATCAGTCAGCCTACCAGGTGGTTCTAGCCCAGTACTTTCTGTCTCAGGATGAGCACAGGAAATGAGACATCATGAAGCCTGCAAGTGGGAAACATCACCGGGGTGGTTGAAAGCAGAGGAAAGGGCAAAATAAGTATGATTATAAAATCCTTTATCAATTTTTGGCACATTACTTAACTACTGTAACTCAAATGGAAAAAAATCTTTGAACTATATTTGCAACACTATACAATTTTTTGTGAGCTAAAGAACGGCCTTTTAAAAAAAAAATGACAGAGTGAGAATTGATTGTGGGAGTGAGGGTTGGGCAAGGCAGGGGAGAGCAATGGAGGAAAATTGGGACAACTGTAATAGGACAATTTTTTTTAATTATAAATAAATAAATAAGACTACTCTTACTACTTATTTTTTAAAGATAATAAAATAACATAAGCAACATGGAATGATACAGCTAAAATGTTATTTTATACCCTTTTGTTTAAATAAACTAGAAACAGAATAGCTTTCAATTATTCATATCCCACCTAGGATCATTTTCTATTTCTCTGATTCAAGATCTGTTTAATCATATCTACCATTCCATAATTACTGCTTGTACTCTGCCCTGCGTTTTTAGTTGAACCCCTATTTTCAAATCCAATTACTGAGTTGTTTCTTTGCGTGTTTGTTTCAGAGGATCTTATAACGTCCTTCACAGTGTCCATGGCAATTGGGCTCGTAATTGGAGGATTTATCTGGGCTCTGTTTGTTTGTCTGTCTCGACGAAGAGCCAGTGCCCGCATCTCCCACTGGAGTTCAAGTCGGCGGTCCAGGTCTTCTTACAACCACGGCCTCAACAGGACTGGATTTTACCGCCACAGCGGCTATGAACGTCGCAGCAACCTCAGCCTGGCCAGTCTCACCTTCCAGAGACAAGCTTCCCTGGAGCTAGGAAATTCCTTTCCCAGGAAATCAAGCTTCAGGGCTTCGACTTTCCATCCATTTCTGCAAAGTCCCCCCCTTCCCGTGGAAACGGACAGTCATGTGATGACTCTCCCTTCCTCCAGTACCTCTCCCATCATCGGCACGTCCCGCGGCCTGAGCCGGCCTGAGTCCTGCTGGTCTGGCAGCAGCCTCCCAGTGGGCCTTTCCCCACCGCCCCCGCCGACCTATGAGTCCATCATAAAGGCCTTCCCAGATTTCTGAGGAGCGTGTCTTTGTGGGGAGTCTGTCTTTTTCTCTCCTTGTCTTTTCGTGAAAGAAAATCATAGACTGAACAGAATTTTGAGGATGCAGCCCAAATAACCAAGGAGTTCCCAAACTGAAGGATGCTCATGCAACTTGGACATTAAAGATACAAGTATTTTTCCAAATAGTTATATATTTATGTATTCTGTTTTCAATGTGAGGATTATTAAAGGCAGTGATTCTTATCTAAGAATCAGCAGTACTACAGTATATATTTTAAACTAAAATAAAAACAAGATACTTGTGGTTTTAATTCCCATTCACTGTCCAATGTGATTACATAGGGAAAAAAATTACTGTCAACTTAAAATTTTTGTCTAGCCTAAGGAATTAATTTTACTTTAAATGACAATGAAACATTTTATAAACTTAGATTTTTAATGAATTATACGGACACAAAATGACAGAACATAGAAGATTCTAAAGTGCCTTGACTGCACTCATTTGTGGAAAGTATGGGAATCAAGCAAAGGAAGCTGAACTCTGTGGGTATTACAGGCTCCTTTGATTTTGACACTTATTTTTGTGCTTTTCCTAAGAATAGTTAACTATGTTATTGAGGCTGAATCTTTAGATTTACTCACATGGTAATTTAACTTTCTTCACTGTTGTAGTTATGTTTTTAGAAAAGCAACAACCACAGATTTAATTCATTTAACCTAAAAACAAACTTTAACACCGAGCTTACATTTTTCTTAAGGGATAAATTTTATTTCTTAGATTTAAAAATTGGGAAGGCTCTTTATCTAGGGACCTTCTCCTGTAACTTCACAAATAAATAGGGGTCAGTGGGGACAAAGTCGGTCACTGAAATAGATATTACAACCATGAAGAATTCTCTTTCCTGGATTAACTCATCACGCATTATTCCTCGTTTGTATCTCTGTGAATTTCAACCTCTGATTCTGTGAAGAGTTTTTTTATACATGGATTCAATCATGTCCCAGGTCATTGGCGCAGACAGTTATTTCGAGTTCACTCCCACAGATGGCCACCCTCTTAAAGAAAGGTACAGCCCCAAATGTGGGTACCAGAGAGCTTCAGTGGCCAGATGGCTGTGGCTGCCTTTTTTCATTTAAGGACATGAGTTCAATGGCTAATCCCTCAAAAGGCCTGTGCTTTATTTCTTACACAGTGAATATTTAGCTTATGTCGCTGTTTGTTTTTTTCTATGAACATTGGGATTTTCGGTGAAGAAAAATGTACTCTCATTTTAGTTTCTGCAATGCAGTGGTCCCAGCTAACAGTGTCTAAATAAGGCTCAAAATTGTCATAATTTTTATAAAATAAGATATTTTGTGTTGCATTTTTCATTATTTTTATTTAGCTTGTATTTTTTATTTTTCCTTAAGGACAATTATTCTTAATGACATCTATAGACAGATGCTCTCTAATGTAATATACCAGAAAGAAAGAGAGAAAGAAAGGAAAAGGAAGAGCAAGCTCACAGGAAAACCAATTTGTTTTCAGTTCCTTTTGAACAAATTTAGCAATCGTCACAGAGCCAGGTAACAAAGCTATCTTGTTTGTATGTTGTTCTTAATGTTTAACATGAGAAGTAAGCGAAGTTGTGGTTTTTATCTAAATTTTATGTTGGGAATAAAAACTGTTTAGTATCTCTCATATTAGAAAATGAAAGAAATCCTCTGGTGTATTTAACCATCAGGAAGAATTGTCTCCTTCCTCCCTGAGTTATGAAACAATCAAAACGAGTGTCTTGTAAATACTGTGCAATGTATGAAATGTGAAATTAAAGCAAAATCTGGAGACTTTTTAGTTGTATTTTTTATTTGAAAAGTGTAATGATTATGAAATAAAATTAAACTAATGTTAATTTTGATTCACAGGTTATTTATTGAATAACTTGTAAATATCTCCTTTTACTCTGGCATTTTAACCCAATGTAAACCATTCTGTATTCCATTCTGTATTCTGTGTCATCTGTATTGATGACACAAACATAATTTTATATAAAAATGTATAAGTGGAAGAGGATGTTTCAATGAATTAATGCAGATAAAAAATAAGTTATTCATTTAAAAACATTGATTTAGATTCTTGCCTCACTAGATAAATAATTTTAGAGTTACCTAAGTGAATATTTTAGAGCATAACTTTTTTACTAAGATATAACTGACGTATAGAATTATATTAGTTTTAGGTGGACAACAACAATAACACAAAGTCAGGCTTGATAGGTAAGCCCTAGCTTAGCTAAGAGCAGAGAGCAGGGAGGCTCACATTTGAACTGTATTATTGGCTGCAGTGAGGACAGGAGGCACTGTGACTGGCAGCTGGTAAGTAACAAATGGCCGAAGGGTATGGGAATCTCAGAGTGAAGGTGCGCGGAGCGTTATGGGAGTGGCCTAAGATGTTTGTTCAAAGGCGAGGAACAAATGAAGATTTAATATTGACAAAATGCATGACAAAGAATTAATGATCTTTACATGAAACATTTGTATGCAATGGGAAAAATCATTACAAGAGAGAAATTAGGAAATTCATTCATGAAAGTAGGCATTTAAAAAATCTGAAGTAGAAAAGAGAACTCTATCCACACTGAAAGGAAGGCAAACTAAAAGCTCCTATTAAGAATCTATGAAGAATAGCAACCAGATAGAGTAGACTTCTGATAAGACTGACAAGGGACACCAAGAACAACTTGCACTTCCTGGCATGGGGACGCAGTGCGATACTGTAGCCAATCAGTTCAATGGAGAAAACTTTAATAGCTGATGTGAATACCAAGTCTGTAGACACAAGCACTGGAGACATGAATGGGCTGCTGGAAGGATCAAACCCATCCTACTTCAGTCACCAATCAACAGGTTTGAGAGCTCAAAGAAAAGTTACTCTGCCCAGCAATGCCATTTTTCTCCTCTAACAAGTTTTCTGCCAGAGATTGTTGAAGTTCAAAGACAAGCATTTTTTATACCTTCAGAGAAATATATATAGAATGTTTTCTACTACAAAACATCTTTCTTGGATGTCGATGATCTGATAGATGGAGCGGGATTAGTAGGAAGTCCTCTTGGCCCATTTGGGATTTTTCCTAACACATTCATGTCTTCAAACAATCAGGAACAAACTTTCTCAAATAAAAAAATTAAAACAGCCCTAGCAACATCTAAATGTAAAATGTGGGTTTTGGGGAAACTAATTCTAGCTGTTATAAAATTTCATATTATAACTCATTTTTTCAGGTGCCTGACGATTATTAAACCAAAGCCTCCATTGAATGGACCGCATAGAAAACAACTCCCTATCCTCAAAGCTATACCCAGTTATAGCTTCGTCAGACTAAGATTGTACGTTTGACTTACTGGTTTTCCAGTCATTTCATGACTGATGAGATGATCTGGGATTTAAACTTACAGCCAGAGGGAGCTGAGTGCAGATTTAAGGTGCTCACTGTACTCCTAGCAAAGTCAAACAAAATCTCTGAACTCCAACATTGGTCATATTCGGTAAATGCTCATATACAAAAGTCTGGTGATCTACATGAAGCAGGGGTCAAACAGGAATTATAAATTATAAAACAGGAGCTAGAACCAGAGGTCATGTCGAAATAAAAAGAGAAATGGTACCATCAAGAAACAAAGTGGGAGGAGAGAAAGAAAAACAATTATTGGAGTAGGAAGACAGAAAGAGAATCCTCTGTTTTTCCCACAGCTATCTAGTTCTCCGATTTATTTTTCTGTTCTTTCTGATTAATTTTTGTGCTCCTGAATTTCACTTGTAGGAGAGAAGTATTTGTTTGGCTTGGCCAATACATATTTCTATTTTTTTTACCTAACATTTTAATTTTCTTAGGGGAACAATTCTTCCATGTGTCACGTCTTATTGTAACTCTCAAAGTTCCTTCCTGTCTCTCTCTCTTCCTTTCTGCTCATCAAAATGGAGAAAATTTCACCTTTAAATCAATACTCTACACTGTGCTTTCAATCCCATTCTTCTTTTGCCTTCTTAATTATTTTACTGCTTCAAATATACCTTCTCTCTCGTATTATCACTACTTCTGTCTTAAGTGAGGGCCCTTGAAAAGAGATTCTAAAATGGTGATTTGTGTGTAGAAAAAAATTGATGGGGGTGGGGAGCTCTTAGCAATGAATATCTGTGAATGAGTGAGGGAACAAGATTGGGCAGAAGGGAAGGTTAAATTGAGTGGCATTTCCAAAGGAGGCATCAGCCAATCCTATAGAGCAGCGGTTCTCAACCTGTGGGTCGCGACCCCTTTGGGGGTTGAACAACCCTTTCATAGGGGTCGCCTAAGACCATCGGAAAACACATATATAATTACATATTATAGTTGTGATTAATCACTATGCTTTAATTATGTTCAATTTTTAACAAGGAAAATACATCCTGCATATCAGATATTTACATTACGGTTCATAGCAGTAGCAAAATTACACTTACGAAGTAGCAACAAAAATAATTTTATGGTTGGGGGCTCACCACAACATGAGGAACTGCATTAAAGGGTCGCAGCATTAGGAGGGTTGAGAACCACTGCTATAGAGAGAGCTACAATGGCCCTTCAGAGTTGTCCCTGATTGAAGCAAAGGACCAGATAGTGGTTAGGGTTAGGGTAAAGTTAGGGCTGAGTGACTTCTGAATGAGGTGATATAAAAACATACCCTGTGAACAGGGCTTTTAGGGAGCAGCCAGTCAGGTCAAATAATGACTACTTCCTGGGCATGGTGGCTTTTTTAGAAGTTCTAAAGTGACAAAGACTCTCTCTTTGACCAAGCTCTTCTCTGGCTCCCTTGAACTCTCTTCTCAAATAGGCCTTGAGTTTTAAGGCTCCATGTTCCCCTCTGTGTTGTCCAATTGTAGCAAGCATCCTGCTGAGTTCAACCATAATACTCCATCCTTTTTATCTGATCCCTTGATATCTAATCAAGTTTCTTATTCTCCACCATCTTCCCATGTGGTTTCTGATCACCCTGACCTGTCTTTGGTGAGAATCCTATTAGGCCAATTCAGTCAGAATCCCCTTTCACTCCTGATGTTTCCTCTTATTGTCCCTGTATTGATCTCCACCCTCCTCCTTAGCTAGAAATACTCGTTTTTCCTTACTGTATTCAGAATTGAACCCTACACTAAGGTCTTTTTCCCATACTGCAATTGTTTTTCTCAATAAAGTATTTTTTACTTCCCTAATTACTGTCCAGCTGTTTTTTTTTTGTTTGTTTTTTTTCTCAAAAACACCCATTTCGACTTCCCCAGTGACGGTCATGCTGCTGGTTTTCACAGATACTGCATTTGCAAGGCTGCTGATGTTCAAGGCTACCATGGAGCTGCCAAGAAGGAGCTGAGAATAGGCAAGTTAAAATGCCACATGGCCCACTGTCTTACCATGATTCAGTTGTTTTTCTTAAACAAATGTACCCTGGATTGTTGCAAGTCTTTGGGTAATTTCCAGAGTACTGAAAATGCTTTTGTTTTTGTTTCTGTTTTTGTTTTTTGGGGTTTTTTTGCCAGTGTTCTCATTGTTTTTACGCAGGAGAAAATTTTCAGAGGTCTTTATTCCATCACTCCTGTCAGGCTACTGCTCATTGACATCTTGGTATTTGGACAATCTCACTATAAAAATCTACTGGCATAAAGTACATAGTTCATAAAAATTAGAAACAGAGCCCAGCAGTTCTTCACCAGAATATTGTAGTGATCTCTCCTGGTTCTGCTTTTCTAGTGATATGAAATGACAGGCGGGAGTCAAGACTCCCTTTGGAAAGAGTTAACTGATTGTAATGGCATACCCTTCCTCAACCCTGCATTCATGTGAGAACAGAATGGGTCATGCCCACTAAGGGTTAAAAGCCTGCCACATTATATCTCAATTAAATAATCTGCATCATATATTCCAAGGCTTTCAATTCTCAAACTCCCCAAAATAAATTTTCTACTTCATTAAATCTATTTTTTTTTTTTTTTGGACAAGTGTAATTTATTGTTCAAATCCTTTCCAAAAAGGTCTTGAAGTGGAGAGATGTTCATGTGTAATAAACATCAAGATTAAATGTGATGTTTGGCATAATTTTAGTCCTTATTTAGACACTTCCATTCACCTGACTGGTAGAAATACGACATGGATCCTGTGTGTACTGTCTTATTTGTCCTCTGCCTTACCCCTAAGTACACACTTTCCCATAGTTTATTCCTCGCTGAAATTCTCTTTAGAGAATTTCCCACATGCTCTGACTTTTTTTTTTTTTTTTGAAAAAATAATCATTCCATTAGGTCAATTGTACCTGAAGTTATTTGCATAAGTGCCATGGGTCTGGCCTTTGATGTTATCTTCCTGAATGATCTCCAATGGCTCACTCAGACAAACTGTAGACACACCGTCTCACTGAATCTTGTACTATCTTTACCAAATCAAATCTGTAAAGTTCACTTGCAACTTAATGTATTGTTTTTGAGTCATATTGACATTTTGACTTCGTAAGTATAAACTGAAAACTGGATTTACTGAAAATTTGTTTTTAGAAACAACATTTGCCAGATCCCTGATCTACAGATGCTTTATAAAATTAGGCAATGCTTATGAGGTAATGCTGCTAAATTTTTTTTTAAAGAAATGTATCTCTAGTATTTCTAAAGAATATAAAAAAATAATAAGACTATGTTCAATAGGAACAGAAAATTATACAAAGACTGGAGTAAATTGTTAGCATTCACAGAGAATTCAATTTTTTAAAAGGAAGCAGATAATATAATCAAATGCTAAAAAAGTAAAAATGTTTAGCACTTTGAAAAAACTGGAGGAGAAGCTTTTCCTTATTTCACAGGTATAAATATTGTAAATAAGTAAGCTTTTGGGTACAGTGAGCCCATATTTTTAAAAATGCACATAATTTTAAATTAATAGAACCTTTGAATATTTCATGATAAATGAAATCTTATTTTATAGAAATATTGGAAGTTGAAATGTTTTTAGAGGATAATTTTTTATTAATGAGTTAAATTGTTCACAATTAACTCTTGCTACTGAATGGGATCATAATATGATACATTTCATCACTTCATTTTTACTAACCATTTAGATATATCCATGCACATTGGCATTTAGAAGTTAAAAAAATTGGCTAAATAGAGGTGAAGAGGAAATTTAAGTATGCTTACCTCATGCATTCTAAGGTCAAGGTGTTTTGACAGTTACAAAAAGTATTTTGCGGAGGGAAAAGATAACTGAGAAATTTGAAAGTAGACTAGGTATTAAATATTAAGAGAGTATTATGAATTTTGTTAGGTGTGAAAAAATGTTACTGTGATGATGTAAAACCAGGTGTTTACTTTTCAGAGATGAATACTAAAATATACTGCGGTGAGATATTTTAATTTCTGAAGGGAACAAAAAAGCAAGCATTTTGGCAAAGTTGTTTCTGAGAGGAGTCCAAGATGGCTGGTTTTAATGAGTTCAAGCTGCACTAGCCACCAAAAGATGACATTTCTCCAGTAATGTTCAGCCCCAGCACCAGTTCCTATTGGTCTTCTCCAGGGACATGTCCATGCATTTCCATGGTGTTCTGGCCAGCTCCGCATGGCTCAAGGACCAGCACACCAGCACCACCCTGGACAGTGCAGTCTACACCTGAATGCAGGCCTGGGGTGGGATTAGAGCATCAGTTGAAAATACAGGATTGAATCTGGCCAAGACGGAGGCCTACACAGACATGCTGAGTCTCCCTCCACAACTAAGATGGAATACAACTATCTCAAAACTAGAGACAACCAGAAGTTCCAGAAAATCAAGCTGCATGGAAGTCCAATAAACAAAGATATAAAGAAGAAATACTCACCCACACAGGTAGAAGGGGCGGAGCTGGGGCAGAGAGAATGCGGTGTGGTGGTGGCAGCGGCAGCAGCAGCAGCAGCATGCTGGCAGAAAGTGCAGTCACATGTTTTAAAAAGTAGGGAGGGACACCTGGGGAGCACTCCCAGCACCAGACCAGACCTCGAAGTTCACGGTTCCAGCACCAGGGAAAATAAAGCCTCATTGCTTCTGACTGTGCAAACCAGTGGGGGTTGGGGCAGAGGAATAAACTGCTGGTCTCTCAGCAGAGTCTGCTTGTTTAAAGGGCCCCCACAGTCCTAGGATGTCTGCAGACCCGCTAACTCTGGGAATGAGTGCCAGGGCAACAGCCAGAGAGGCGCCAGGTCCATACAGAAGTGGGAGAAGTGCCTGGAAAAGGGGCCAGTGCTAAGCAAGTGGCATTGTTCCCCCTCAGGCCCCTCCCCCCCACACAGCACCACAACGTGATGAAATGGGTCTCCCTATACTGATGAATACCTAAGGGTCCACCCCTTACAATGTAACAGGTGTGGCAGCTCTACCTAAGACACAGAGGCAAGCAAATACAGGAGCCTGTCAAAATGAGAAGACAGAAAAGTATGCCCCCAAACAGGGAACAGATCAAAGTTCCAGTGGGAGAACTAAGCAACGAGGAGAGAGCCAACCTAACAGATGAGGAGATAGTGATCCTAACAGATGTAGAGTTCAAAACACTGGTGATAAAGATGCTCACAAGCTTGACAGATATACTTAAGTATGTCAAATGCATAAGGGAAGAAGTGAAGGCTATGCTAAATGAAACGAAGGAAAATCCACACATAACCAATGGTGAAGGGAAGGAAACCAGGGTTCAAATCAATGATTTGGAACATAAGGAAGAAAAAAACAGTCAACCAGTACAGAATGAGGAAACAAGAATTTTAAAAAATGAGGAGAGGCTTAGGAACCTCTGGGACAACTTTAAACATGCCAGCATTCTAATCATAGCGGTACCAGAAAGAGAAGAGGAAGAGCAAGATATAGAAAGCTTACATGAAAAAATAATGAAGGAAAACTTCCCAAATTTGGCAATAGAAATAGACATATGAGTCCAGGAAACACAGAGAGTCCCAAATAAGCTATACCCAAGGAGGACACACCAAGACACATCATAATTGAAATGCCAAAGTTAAAGATAATGAGAGAATCTTACAGCAGCAAAAGAAATGCAGAGCGTTATCTACAAAGGGGTGCCTATAAGACTCTCAGTTGATTTCTCAAAAGAAACTTTGCAGGCAAGAAGGGACTGGCAAGAATTATTCAATGTGATGAAAAGCAAAGACCTACAACTGAGATTATTCTATCCAGAAAAGTTATCATTTAGAATGTAAGGGCAGATGAAGTGCTTCCCAAACAAGGTAAAGCTAAAGGAGTCCATCATCACCAAGCCATTATTATATAAATTGTCAAAGGGACTTATTTAAGAAAAAGAAGATCAAAATTATGAACATTAAAATGACAACAAACTCAAAACTATCAACAACTGAATCTAAAAAATAAAAACAAAATCCAACTAAGCAAACCAGAATAGGAACAGAATCATAGATATGGGATCATTTGGAGGGTTATCAACTGGAAGGGGGAAGGGGCAAAAATGGGGAAACGGTGCAGGGATCAAGAAGCATAATCGGTTGGTACAAAATAGAGGGAAGTTAAGAATAACATAAGAAAGGGTGAAGCCAAAGAACTTATATGCATGATCCATGGACTTGAACTAAGGGGGGGTGGGATTGGTGGAGGGAAGGGCGATACTGGGTAGAGGGGAGTAAATGGAAAAAAAATTGGGACAACTGTAACAACATAACCAATAAAATTACTAAAAAAAAAAAAAATACAGGATTCACCATGAATCAAGAATCTGTAGAGCTTGGTGAAAAACGTGAAGGAATTAAGAAAATAAAAACTCATAGACACAGGCAATAATAGTAGGGTGATTACCTGAGGGAAAGGGGGTGGGAAAAAATAGAAGAGGGTAAATGGGGGATAAATGGTGACAGACGAAGACTTGATTTTTGGTGAACACACAGCACCGTATACAGAGGGTGTCTTATAGAATAGTATAACTGGTACCCCTATAATTTTGTTAACCAATGTCACCCCAATAAATACAATGATTTTGCTTAACCTTGTAGAAACCCATGAAGCCCCTATCAGATGTGTCGAACAGTGTTCAGAAGTGAACGTAATGATCACTGGGAGTTGGGATCAGACAACTAAATTGTGGGTTCCCAGAACTCCTTGTAATGCTGGGACCTTGTCTCAGCCTGAAAAGGTACGGTATACCCTCTGGCTGCCTGGCAGGTCACAGTTTTAACACAAGAATTAGAAAACATGGGCCACTTGCAGCAGCACTGAGGATCCAGGCTGAAGTCGTAGACTGACTGTGTATGAGCATTTCCAAACAAGTAGGGTGTGTGTTAAGCTGTTCTGCAGGCCAGCTGGCACTTGAGTCTTTGGACCCAAGCCCAGAGGAACAGAAGAAGTATGTCTTCAGAAGGGAAATAAAGCAAAACAATAAGCAGATTTACCCAGTCAATGCATTTCCTTTCACAACATCCACAATGTATCTGCCGTAGGTGATCCTGATGGGTTTGTAACAAAAAAGTGACTGTACCAGTTCCATTGATAGCTCACCAACATCACATCACTTGCCTTCAGTAATGATGGCACTACATTGCAATAGTGTCATTGTATGTCTGTGAAATGGTGACATGAAATATCCTGAAAATGGTCTTTTCATTTGCCAAGTGGCAGATGCAGAAACAAAACTGAAGTCCATCATATCATCTCATGAAAGTGGATTCTCTATGAAAAGATTTATTTGTCTCCTACGAATGCATGCTTTTCCCCCTAAGGCCCGTGTTACAGTCACGGTGAACATGTTATTTGGTGTGCGTGCATCTCTCTTTTCTGTCTTACCAAAACTTGTCTATGTGCCCTTTCATCCTGACTTTGTGTAGAGTGAGGGGTCTTTGTGTCTTTTGTGTTTGTTATTTACTCTAAAATACTTTAGCAGGAGAAAATTGAAAGAAGCAAATATGGCAAAATATTAATCATTTTAAAATCTAGGTGATGGGTTTATGAGAGTTTATGATAGCATTTTCTTTTGTATATATTTGAAAGTTTCAATGATAACTTTTGGCATTTGAGATTTTGCAATCACCAGTGGAACAAGTGGATTAACAAAATAATTTTTATTAATTTTATCAGTTTTATTTTGCATTTTTAAAGTCTTTAAATTATAGTTAAATATTTAATTGTGTGCTTTGAAAGAAATTGAGTATAAAGGAATATAACTAAAACATCTTTTTTCTTCTTTGTATTCCTTTATTCATCTTTTCTTTCTTCTTTGCTTTGTTATACAGTGTTTATAAGAGGGTTTCTAAACAAGAAAATATAAGTAGATGATAAAGTTATAACCAAGAGGAAGTACTGTGGAGCCAGTAATGAAGTTAGTGCTCAAAAAACAGTCTTACATGCTAAACACTCACCAGCAAAGGGCCACAGATTCATCTCTTAGCATTCTAACTGTAAATTTAAAGAAAGGAATATGAAGAGATAGATCATTCAAGTGCTCATAAAATAAAGGCAAAGCATTTATCCCAGAGGAGCACAGTCACTTCCAATTTGATGTTTATACTAAACAGGATCCTGTGTGATGTAATGAGCAGAACACTAAACAGTAGGCTTAAGATCATTAAAGCGAGGAGTTTTATGGGAATTTAGTGTCATCATCAAAAAATAATCAGTGGAAATAATCCTATGAAGGCAAATGGCACAGTATCACTCAGTGACTTTGAGAGATTTTTGGATTATCTTGAATGAACCTTTGTAACCAATTTCAAGAACCCAGATGGAATTGATGAACTTTGAAAGAAGAGTTCTAGGAAGCCTTTAAATTGTGTTCATCAGTGCACCTGTATGGGAATGGATGCGTTTTTTTCGAGGACAGGTTTTGTAACTTGTATTGGAAGGACCTTTGATGCAAAAACTATTGAGAACCATTGATGTGTAGAAATAAAGAGGCTGTACATCCATTATGAGCAGCTGAGTTTTGAGACTATTCTCTCTGCCTACTGCTCAGAACGAACAAATTCTGCCTGTCCACTAGAGAAGGGAAAAAAATGCTCTAGGAGTCCGCTCACAGGGCAGGCTTGACCTCCTCTTGTGAGAGTGGAAGCACTGATTCATGAATAATTGGTAGGGAAACATATTCCATATAAGCATGCTGGTAAAGATAAATATTTTTATGGGAAAGTTTTTAATGTATTCCAAGTAAAATAAAATAAAAATTTTATGTAGTGTGTTAATAAGTTTAACGTAAGTATATTTATGGCAGGTGTAATTAAAACTTATTTTAAACGTTACAAAAGAAAAGTTGGACAAGTCGTCCATAAACTCTCCTTGCGCAGTGCAGTTTCCTGGAACAGTATGCTAAGATAAATGGCTTGCAAAATCTATTCCTCTGTACCTGAATGAGATCACGTGCTGAATGCAGTTGTTAACTATAAGTAAGTTAAAGGTTTCCTTTCTGGCAGTTATCAGGTCAGAAATTTCTTAAGATCTTGGCTCTATCATAGTTATAAAAATATATTATGTATCTTGAATGTATGTGTGTGTACATATACCTAAGCTAATATTTTATATATTGAGAAAAATCACCTTTGAACAGGAAGAGATTTCAGACCATCAGTGAGATCAGGAAGATACAACAGGGCAGCTGATGGCGATTGGGAGAACTGTGTGAGGTCCCAAGGTGCCTACTTTGAAGGGGATTGAGGTGTCATTGTCCCATGTACAATGTTTCTTGTATCTTGTATCTTCTTCAATGAATGTCTCTATTTTTCATATTACATGGATGGATACATTCTATACAGACCTTATATACATAAGTATTTTGTATACATATTAAATTAAAAATGTATTTTTCTTAATGTAAAAATAATTGTGAAATATTAATTTATAAATACACACTTACATGCATACATATCCATATATACTCTATCTGTTCATATTTATATGAAATATATACATATATATTTAGTCCTTAAAGATTGAATAACTTGCTTAAGGTCTTGCACTGTATACAAATGGTGGAGCTGGGATTAAAACCAAGGCACTACAGCTCCAGAGTGTACATTTCAGACACTAAGCTAGGTTCCCTCCATGTGCAATAATACAATCATGCTATTTGCTTATAAAAAGGGGGCTGGCTCTGTGGCTCGTGAGCTTTTTCTGGTGTTTAGACCACCTTTCTCTTAGGTTCTGGCTCTCATTCTGGCTCTGGCTTGGGCTTGGACTTGGGCTCGGGCCCTTGCTCTCATGCTTGTTCTCAGGCTATTCTTCATCAAGGATGCCTTGATGATCATGCTGCAGCTGCCTGCATTCCCCAATGGATGGTATTTGGGGTGGGAAGGAACTCCCAGCACAGCCTAGGATTTGGGCTGTCCTGGCAGAGGGTAGCAGGTTTATCATTTGGGTGCTCTAGAGGGGATGAAACCCTGGCTGGTTTGGCTCAGTGGATTGAGCGTCGGCCTGCGAGCTAAGTGTCGCTGGTTCGATCTTCCAGTCAGGGCACATCAGAGAAGGAAACTCTGACTCCAAAAAACCTCCGCTGCCTTGCGGCATACCTTTTCAGGGGAGAGGCTAAGGGAGTAAACCCCGACAGAAAATCCGGAGCCGGAGTCCCTAAGGCGGTTTGACGTTGTAGTCAACACCGGCAACTCCTGCGGCGCACCTGAAGCCAAGCTGTATTGACTCCGTCTTTCCCTTGGACCCTTCAGCTGCGAAGAGAGGGGGGGTCTGCTGCATGGGCAACAGCAGACCCTCCATATCACCCTGCCCAGGCTCTGTAGCTTCAGCTTCACTGGAGAGGACACTCCAGCGTCATCGCAAGATGTCGATTCAACACGGGAGGAGACAGATACCGTGTCACTCCTGAGTCGGACTGCACAGCCATTCTCGGCGGTGCAGATAGACTCTTAAGAAGCTACACCATTGTCTCTCGAGACAGACGGCTGCCGACTATTTGCTTATAGAAAATATTGCCTTTCCATTGCTTGTGTCTGGTAAAAAAGCAATGCAACTATGTCACAAAAAATACTATTCAATCATTAAAAAACAAGTTAATATGAAAGAAACAGTATCTATTCTCATTATTGAGTAATCAAGAGCATTTGTATTTAAGGTTTCACAATGGAGAGAAGTCTAGAGCAGCTAATATAATCACTTAGACATCTTTTAGTCAGCTACTGTCTAAGTGTAGGAAGTATTATTTCATTTGTACATAATTAAGAGAGTCTACTTAAGTGGTTTATTTGTCTTTATCCTCAAATTTTTCCAGCTATATTTATGACTGTCTATAGTAGAGACACAGATTTTTATTCTAGGAATTTACACCAATGAAATTATTTAAGGAAAGCAATAAAGCTACATTCATGAATATACACAGTGTATCCTTATTTATAATAGACTGTAAGAAAACATCAGGGAGAAAAAATCCAGAAGTCTTATATTAAGAGTGATAAAGACAGCTATATCAATAAAATCGATTATAATAAAAATATTATCATTATAAAAATTCTATAAAATCATGTTAAATATCTAAGTGTCAAGAAAAGATACCAATATGCTAATTTATAAATATACATTTAAAATCTGTTAAAATTTCAACAATTAAAAATATCTACCTGTAAAGGGAAATGTGAAAAAATGGAAACAGTTATATTGTCATGGAAATATAAATATTTTGTTACCCTTCTTTAGTCTTGTAATTTTTATCTTTCTAATGAATAGTGAAAATTTCTTGACAAGTTTTTGGATTTTCATTAGAGGTTTTTAGAATTTCATTAGTCATTAATGAACTTCAAATACTGGGTCCTCTACTCATCAATAGGATAATATTCTACAGTTAATTAACATTTTTATATTGCATTTTTTTTCTTTGCTTTAACCTTAGAAATAGAGAAAATGCAACACTGAGATTACATAATACCAGATTTAAAAAAATAAGAGCCTTACCATTTTTCTCATTTAAATTACTAATTTCATTCTGATCAGTAAGCATTTGAGGACACGTCTAATGTACTAGGTAATGCATAAGATTCAGATAAATTATCTTAAATCATTTGTTCATTTTGATGCAGCGTGGAAACTGCTATGGAGGGGAAAAGCAGACACAGTGCTACAGGGCATATCAAGAGAGCAAAAGAAGACATTCTAAAGGAGTTATGAACTACTCACTTTTTAGAAAATATTTCCCTTTGTGTAGAAATATATTACTTCCCTTATTTGCTTGAATCAATGTTTATGCAGGT
Organism: Furipterus horrens; assembly: GCF_987537825.1. Lineage (NCBI taxonomy): Eukaryota > Metazoa > Chordata > Mammalia > Chiroptera > Furipteridae > Furipterus > Furipterus horrens. The sequence goes on from NW_028327176.1 coordinate 183,907,336, forward strand.
TAAAATACTCGGCAATCTACTAATCAAACATTAACCAGAGCGCTGCTCTATACCTAGTATTAGCTTCATGGTCTAAAAAGCAACCTATTCATGAGTGAGTCTTAGCTCTAGAGAAACAATCAACATGTCTGAGAAGATTTTTGAAAAATAACCTAGCGAAGATTTGGGCAAAAAGCCTCCTATACTATGACTAAGTTGGATATGAGGATGGGATCAAAGTATTGATCATTGGACCAAGACGACCAAAAAAAGTAAAAATAAAAAGATCTGCACTCCTCACCAAACAAAGTTAAAATGAGTATAATCTCAATCTCATTCACCCCCTTGCTATGAGAAATGGTGACTGAGCACCCGCTGTGTGCTTGAGCGAGCATGTCATAACTGAGCTGGATGACACGGAACATGGTGCAATAAATAGCACAACGGGCTCAGTGTGATGCCAAGAGAAATGCAGAGTTACATGGGGGCCCGAAAGCTGGGCACCTAACCTGGATTTAATGGGAGAATGGTATTTGAGATCTTTCTGGAAAAGTGTCCTGTCAGCTGAGACCTGAAGGAAAAGGAGAGATTGGAGTGGGTGCTCCTGGCAGGAGGAAATGGTGTGTGAGAAAAACCAGAGGGCGCACAGAATTCAGTACTTCTAAGGAAATGAAAGTTGCTTCCCATGGTTTAGGAAAGGATTATGGTGGGACGCAGTGGGGTCGGCAAGTAGTCGCTGATGAGAGCAGTGTGGGCCTGGCTTGCAAGCTTGATGCTGGGTCAGGACTTTAGTTTAAGAGCAAAGAGGAAACCTAGAAAGGTTTTAAGCAAGGGAGTGGTGTATTCAGAGGTATGTTTGGGAAAGATGACTTTGGCGGATAGTGAAGAAGAGATCGGAAGGAAAAGGCTGGAGGAAAGGGACCACGAGGAGATGCTGCAGTAGTTCAGAGGAGGGACAATGGAGACCTGGCCCACTTCAGGGAGTCCTCAGTGTGTCATCCAGAGAACTTGAAACCTCACATTTCCTTTTTTGTACTCAAATGATAGAAACTCCCATGTGTATACACATTAACGTAATTGTCAGAGGTTATTGGTATCTGTGTCTAAACACACAGATAAATCCAAAAGTGTCTAATTCTGACTCCCTCCCCAAGAAACATGCCAAGAACAGCTCTTCCTGTGGATGGAGAGAAGAAAGAAGCACTCTGTGCTTTTCTATCTAAAATTTAAGCTCAGAACTGTTGTGATAAAAGATCTGGCAGGGATTAGATTCTCTCTCTCTCTCTCTCTCTCTCTCTCTCTCTCTCTCTCTCTCTCTCTCTCTCTCTCTCTCTCTCTCTCTCTCTGCCTGGTGTTTTCTATGAGGCAATCTGAAGGCCCTAGAGCTATAAAGAGACTAGAGCAGGCCTAGAAGAAGCCATTCCATGTTCAATGGTTTCATTTGATTATTTCTTGGAGTGAAAACTATTTCCAAACAAATGTAAATCACTGGACTTAACTGTCTGTTAATATCATCAATACACACTAATCCAGTGTCTGTGTGAAACCCACAGGATCACAGCAGCAAGGTAATGTTACCTTCTTCCCCTCTCTTCTTTGTCACTTTGATTTCACATCCCATTCTCCATTCCGTGAGGTGCGAATTTGCCGGCTTTACAATCCAGCAAAAAGTTAGTGAACTTGGAGGGAGAAAGAAGTCTCCCAATCCCAGTTAGGCTGCTCACTCAAAGTCAGTTGACTCATGTGAATATTGAATTGCTATAATTTCTCAAAACAAAGCTGCAGGACTAAGTTTTCTTCCATATTTTCTAGCCAAAAGTCATGGTTTAATGAGTCAGATAGAATATCAGTCTCCCAGACTGGTAAGGACAGTGAAATGAGTACAAATACAGGATATTAGAATAATAATTACAGAAAACCAGAGCTTATCAAATAGCCATGTCTCTTGCTTCCTAGACAGTGAGGTGATCTTTCCTGGGGACCAGGCGCCAGGAGCTGCATTTGCCTCAGATCTCCTTCCCCAGGGCTATTCTGCGACTCCCTGCAAAGACCTGGTCAGGGTTTGACGTTGCTTCTGTCCCCACATTGACCTTTCCTCCTGCCATGTATCAGTGATGGAACCAGCCTCTTTTCCTGGAGGGACTTAAGTAGTATCAAGGATCCGGACAAGCTAACAGTTCATGCTTCAGCCACAATCTTCCAAAACCAATGGCTCACCAATCTGACAGACCTACTCAAGGCTAGGGAGCCTTTCCTTCAAGTTTTCATATTGATCATTTGAAGGAGTCTCCCAACCTGAATAGAAAATGTTGAAACTTTAAAAATGAGCAGCCCTTCTGAAGCTATTGACCTTAAAATTAAATGTCTCCATATATTCTTAGAAGTGTGATTTGGGCGATGAACAAATGCACAAGGTAGGAGCCCAGCAGGACACATATATCTGACTCTGCAGGTTAATGGAATAGAATTACAAAAGATGTTAAGAACCAATGGAGTGGCAGAGGACCATGGACCAGCCCTTCAGGGCTGTGGTAGAGAAGCCACCTACAGAATCTTGTTCTTGGGGGAGGGATGGAGCCTCTCTCAAAACATGGTCTATGGGGATTAAATATCAGAACTCTCTTTCCTCTAATCTTTGGTCCCTTTAATTTCCCTTTGACTAAGCCCAACCAGAAGCCAGAAGACCACAGGACAGGGATGCATTTGGAGGTCAGCATGTGGGAAACATAAAGCAGAGTAAAGAAGAGCAGAGAACATATCTAACAGGCAACTGGAAAAATATCCAACTGAGCGGGACACTTGGGTTTGCAACTGTGGAATCAGATCTCTCCCAAGAGCAAGCCAAAACTCAGGTATACTGGGAAGTCACATAGGACTAAGGCAAGTGGAAAGAAATGGGCTGAGAGCTTGAAGGCCAAGAAGTGGGCTGGGGGAGCCTAAGGAGAGAACCGGATGCCAAATCTGGGGACCGGGTTAGACAACAGAAGGACAAAGGAGTTGGAGAAAGACGCAAGGGCAGGCCTCATGGTTCTAGGGTGGGTTTGCACGTCACCAGGCTTCTGTCTCACAGTTGCTTATTGAGTCCTCCTAGACAAAGCATTGTCATACAAAACTCAAGGTCATTTTTAAAAATAGCAAGGACAGATTTTCATCGGCCACATTATATAATATCTAAAATTTTAGTTTTAAAATCTTTTCTCTATCTCAACTTTTATTTGGATCCTCCATTCCACAAAAACGTAATCTTAGTCAATTCTGGGTAAACACAGTCATTTAAATATTTAAAATTCATACAGTTCAGGATGTGCCGTGTCCGTCTTTATCCTCAGAGCAGCATGTAAGTTTCTGAAAGTATATATGACAATATGAAATTTGGGGATTTGTCTTTGGGTCCTTAAGAGATGCTCTGGGCCTAGCTGTCATTCAGGAAGATGTGCAGTTGCTTCTGATCCCCAGGTATGATTGGGCTCTTGGTTAAAGATAAGTAGGCTCTTTCCATTCTTTAACCCTGGAGAACATTTAGGCTCTTACTAAGCAGGGTGGCAAGAGATTTTTGTCCTATAGATTTTATTTACTGCCTCCTGTACCATTGCAAAGAGTGTTTCTTCGTGGTTTGCTATGGCAATCAAATGAGAAATCAAGCCAAGGTGGCCCAAATTTAATAGGGCAGGGCTCTGTGATCATGGCTTCAACCCTATCATAAACTTCCACTAGTTTAGAGACAGAGGGTCATCTCCCTATCTTTAATAACCACTTTTTTTCCCCACCTCAGAAGTTCTTCACTGGTCTTGGGAGGATGGATACAGTGGTGTAGTAGCCATGAGAACTCACTCAGTAAATATTCTTGTCAAGTTGTTTATTTTAATATCTAAACTGCAGCAGTCTTGAAGCTAATAATCAATAATTAGACATCATTGTTTTGCATTTTCTCCACTAGTGACCCCTCCCCTTCCTTGTTGACCTAATGTATTCTGATCCCCAAGTAGAGAGGGTCACTGAATTAAAGGCTGATAACATGGAAGGTGCGTATGGTGGGAGGAAGGGAGAAACACATGTATGACAGGTGACACAGAGGAATAGAGGAAACTTGTTCTGAACAAAATAGTAACAGAAGCTGAGATACATGACCCAGACTCACAGCTGTCAGAAGGGAGTAGGGGAGGTGGGGTGAAGGACGGTGAGGGGATTACCCAGAGAACATTTACGGTCAAACCATGGGCGTGGATAGCAGTACAGTGATTAACTTAGGTGGGGTGGGTGGGTTAGGAAAAGGGAGAAAAAGCAGGAGCAACTGAAATAGTATGAGCGATAAAAATAAATTATTAGAAAAAGAAATTTGTTCTTAAATCTTTCACACTTTATTTTAAACTCCTCTACAACATAATGTTGTGCTCCTGTGATTTCTCTATAGCCTTCCTTCCAAAATCTACTTTCATAAAGTTATCTGATAAATGCAACATTTAATACATCATTCTTTCTACATGTATTTTGGTTTAACAAAAATTTTGAAACTAAGAAATAATTTTTTATTAAATTTTACTCTCAGTAAGTGGGATAGATGATAGGGTTCTGGAACTAAGGGAGAGGCCATTCACTATTATGCCATTTAAATCATTATGTATCAAAATGCTTAATACTCATGAACTTCTTTTAGCATCCATAATGAACTGTAATAGGTAATGTTAAAGGAAAGATTGACCTTTGTCATAATATTACTTTTTATCAAATCATTGATATAATAAACAAGAATCCTGGAAGAAAATCCAAATATTTTAAGCTGAAGGGATTAAAAGTATACAATTAGGTATACATTGTGTTATTAATGGTACAAACTGTTGCAAGTATATACATATATCTTATTACTTATACATAATGTATATTAAAAGTACATGTATATGTATATATTTCCTAATACATGTTTTGCAAGCTATAGGACTTAAGAATATTAAGGTAAACATGACTTCTTAAATGCCTTCCCAAATGGGTGACTCTAGGCCAGATGTTGTCAAAGTGTTCTCTGAAGGACCAAATTTTAGGCTTTGCATGCTATGGTCTTTGTCACAACTACTAAACGTGACCATGTTGATGCAACAGCTGCCATAGACGATACGTAGGTGATAAGTATTTCCATGTTCAATAAAAAAGTATTTATGGACAATGAAATTTAACTGCCATATAATATTCACATCACAAAATATTATTTGTATTTTAATTTTTTAGTCTTTAAGATATTAACATCATTTATAAGTTGAGAGATGGAAAAACCAGAGAGCTGAGCCCTATGTGGTTCATGCCCAGCAGTTTGGAGACTTCTGATCCAGACCTAATCCCACAGATGACCCTGAGAGTGTGCGGCAGATTTCAGGCTGAGCACGAGTGGGAGTGAGTTACATGGACAAAGCTGTCACTCAAAGAGGCCAAAGAGCACCTCTTGGGCATTTCACCTGTGACAGCAGTTAGGATCTTCTATCAACTCTTGGCACTGAGGAAAAAAGGGTCAATCTAGGTTTCTGCCTGCCTCCTGAGCTTGAAAATCCTTTCCGTCACATTTCACTATATTCAGTGTGTTTTAGTTTAGAATGCCAGCCCTATTTCCCTGTTTTCCATCTTGTTGGTGAGAAAAGGAGAGAGGAGATGCCAATATTTTCATGCATTTTTGTTTTCCTTATCTGACCTGTTAGCATCAACAATGGTGATAATAGTTACTGAAAATTACAAGTTCTTAACAGAAAAAAAAGTTAAATAAAGGTCATAAGATCTAGCTTTCAATCTCGATTTGTAATTATCTACCATTGTAAGCTTACAAACATTACTTAAAGTTTCTGGACAGAGGTTTACTTATCTGTACAAGAGGAATCTTTGAGATTTGTTCTAACAGAATGAACAAATGATAGTCTTTCTTATAAACATCAGTTTACTGAGAAGCCTTAAGGTAGAAAGTAAGTTTCATTAAAGATGTGTTAGAATTATAGAAATACGTGTCAAAGTTGGGGGAAAAATAACACAGTAAATTCACATTTGTATTTTTATAATTATTGAATTTCATACTAAAGTATTTAGAATAAATTCAACTACATATTTTTTCTTACGTTTATTTTTCTGGAAGCATCCATAATGTATCTTGTTAAGGGATCTCTGGCTGGGTAACTCAGTTGATCAGAGTGTCATTCCGATACACCAAGGTCACAGATTCAATCCAGGGCATGGCACATACAAGAAGCAACCAATGATGCATAAATAAGTGGAACAACAAGTCTCTCTCTCTCTCTCTCCTTCCCTCTTTCTGTCTCTAAAATCAATAAAAACATTTTTAAAAAAGGATTTATGGTTTGCATCCATTTCTTTGAATGAAAAGAGAAGCACATTTTTTAAAAATCTGTGGATTAAGTCTTTGAACCTGTAGATGGTGCTATAATCCCATTTTAAAATTCAATTTTGCTTTCTAGTTTAAATTCATAGGAAAAATACAGTTCTTTGGTTTCTTTTTATTCAGAGATTTAAAAAATAATTGAATTATTTCTCTTTGCTTTTGTGTTTTATGATTTTAATGGGAGAAACTGTTTCTACCATTGGAGAAAACTACTATAATTACTTATTGTTAATACTAAATACTTCTTTTGACAAAATAATAATCAGTTTAATGTCTTTTTTTCCTTTAGATTGTTCTGTTTATCATTCAGCATCAGTTTTTCTGTGAGTCTCAACCAATTTACTTTGCTGTTGCTATTCTTAAATAAAATTGCTTCACTGCGAATTGGATGACGAAGAGATAAGCATTAAAAAATTCCATATGAGAATCATTTCAACCTCTCGTTTGTAATAATCAAGTAAAAAAAGATTTCCTGGAATTAAGCCACAGGAACTCTGGCTTAGATCAGAGCTGTCAACTGGGAAACAAATCTCCAGGCATTGTGAAATTTAATTTATTTAATTTTTCATGTAACTGGATTAGAAAGTATGATTAAGCATAGCAGGATATTCTTTTACTGAATCAGTCTGACTTTGAATAAAGCAAATAGATGCTAAGTTCTTAAAGTAGAAGAAATAAAGGGGCTTTTAAGTTGTTCTTCCTTGAGGAACTTAAGAACAAAAATTTAAAAGAAAATATGCGGTGAAAATTTTAAAAATAAAAGTAAAAATAACATTTTACTCTCTTGTCCATGAAGTTGTTCATTTGGCTGTATTTTTACCTTACACCCTGATTAAATGTATGCTGAGCTATGTTTGGTTAAATACTCACAAATAGAAATTGGGTCCATCAAAGCACAGTATTCTGTCCACGCTTTCCAACTAGTTCCTAGCAGCCACCTGTCAGGTGTTGGAGCTGAAAATGTTCCAAAGCTGGTGTCGTTGTAGGTTAGGTATGTGTTCAGGAATAAGGGAGAAACACAATAATTCTGCGTAGTGCAAAGATTTATAAAAATGATGAATACAAGCTTTGAAAATAAAAAAAATAAATCCGTTGACAGGCTGATAATATAGTTTTGGAGTTATTCGAGATTATTATGTGAAAGGGCATTGAGAATAATTACATTCCATAGTAATGTAACATAACGGTGCTGCTAGTACATTTTACAACAGTGTGCATACTATATACTAGCTTGGAGCCTTTTCAAAACTTTTATCCTGGGATTAGTTTCAATATAAAGAAAATATAATAATAGAAAAATCAAAAATTGCTTCTAGATGCTTTTCAAATCAGGACAGACCTCAAAAAACATTACATGAATCGGGATGTACATGAATAGCATAAAAATTAAAGGAAGACTTTAGGAGAAATGATGCTTTGTAAGAGAAGAAAATTATATATTTGTAAGCACAACAAACATAAATGTTTCTTTTTGAATCTATTCTTGCCCATAAATTTTCTGAAGGAGCCTCAGTGATTCTGGCTATAACGCAAATTCTTTTGCTGATATAATTACTGCTAATTAAAGAGTAAAACATTTCCTGTTAAACTTGGTAGCTGTTTTTATTTAAAGAAAAGTAAATTTTCTCCGTTTCATGTCTTGAAGTTACGCACTATATATTTCTATAAATCAGAAATAATGACAATTAAGTAAGCACTTCAAGTCCTATTCATCCTGTGCGAGTATCGCTGTGACGTCTTTCAGGGCTTTGTGATTGCTCAGCCCTAAGTACAAGCCCTATAAAATGATGGGCTTTGAAACGCTGGTCAGGGTAGAGTGAAAGGCAGCAGCTGGCGACAACACCTAACTCCCAGACAAGTTCTGGTTCAGCTCTGAGGACAGAGAACGGGTGGAGCCTTTCCTGGCCTCACGGAACTTCAGCACCTGAGACAGCTCCAATATTCTGCAGAACACAGGAACCCTTGCAGGCAAGGTGAGTGCAAACTTGAGCTTTCTTCTGTTTAGCTCTCCCTGCCTCTGGAACTTTCCCCAGGGCCTACTGAATTTTTCTGTCTCTGGAAGAAACGTTTACAGTGTCATTTCTTTATAGCAACCCAAAGACAAGTTTCTCAGTCACCCGGCAAGCATAGAAATGCCTCAGATTCTTACATATGAATGAATTTTCGGAGTTCTTTCAGTTGAAAATGCATTCCTTCTTGTTCTTTTACTTAATACTGTTTTAAAATAATGTATTTAAGTAGGGTTTTTGTTTGTTTTGGTTTGGTTTTGCTCATATATAAATTTCTTACTGAAGGGTTCAATGGGTACAGTTTTTTTTTTTTTTTTTTGAAGCTTTCAATTTGTTTTTCAAGTACTGTTCTTCCTATGTCATATGTTGGCTCCATGAACCTAGAAACCATTTATTTTCCTCTTTATTTTAAATTTAATCCTGTGATTTTTTATAACAGCAAGAGAACAGAGCTTGATGTCCTAAGTTTCTATCTAGAAAATATTTAGAAATAAAAATGTGAAAGTAAATCAAATGTTAAAAAAAGTTTTTAATATATTTATCTTTGGCAAAAATTATGTCAATGGTGATATGTAAGTCAATTTTTTTTGGTGTTAATTTTTACCATTAATTGCACTAAATTGTTCAAACTCAGGCTTAGGAAACTGTATGCCTGGTAACACATACAATTAAAAGAGGAAAAATATGTATATACAAAATAATTTTATACTGTTAAGTATATACATTTATATGTACATTGTTAAATATACAATAACTAGTTTAATATTAATCAGATGCAGAAATTTAAAGTAGAAGAAAAAATCATTTTTTGAAGTTATTTTCTTAGTTTGAAAAGATACTAAAATTGGATGCTACATCTTTGTCACAGAAAATGGTCCCCAGGGTTATTTCCAGCACTATAAGAGCATGCCATTTCTTATATACTTGGGCCAACTATGTTATGTGCCTGTGAAATATGGGCAGCAGTTGAAAAGATCCTAATTTTTATTCAAGCACATGTCACCAAGAGAAATCCTCTTGATTAAAAAAGTTATAATATTGCAGTTTAACTGTATAAGATGAAAATTACTTTTTCTAAACCTTCTGCAAGAGCCTTCAGAATTTTCTAGGCACTCAGAATTACCTGGGTGGTGAATCTGTGGTTGAGTAATCTGATACAACTCTCTCCACGTCGATGTACAGAGATGGAAATGAAAAGGAATCCCCGGCTCCTTGTGCTCCTGATCCTTTGCAGTGTGCTCCTCACACGGACAATGGCATGGCCTCCTCTTGGAGCATCTTCTGCTCTGGGGTAGGTTCTCTTCCAATTCAAATGGCTGATGATTCTTTCTTCACCTAAATGCAAACTTGATATCTCTTATTTTGGACAACTTAACTTTTAAAAATTATATACTATTTATGAAACATTTGTTTGGTGTATTAAACAAGTTTTTTTTTTTTTCCAACATCAGGGCCACATGATTTTTTTGAGCTCTGAAATTCACTCTCAGGGCATGACAATGTCAATGACTAGTTTTATGAATAGGATGGTTCACCTTTCCAAACAAGGTGAAAAGAAAATTTGACTTTCTATTCATTCAAAATCAGTTAGGTAAGCAATGAGCTTTTATGCAGTGTCATCTCAGCTCAGACCAGCATCTGATAGAACAATAAATATTTATTTGCCTGCTTAATTTAGTTAATTTTTAGGATAAGTCAGAAAATAATCATAGGTTTAATAGTTGATTAGTTTATACATATATATTCATATTGGAGAGATCTATCTATGCAGAATTAATTTCTTAATATTAAGAATTGTGAAATAATTGGTCTACTGAGACACCCTTGTCCAGTGACTGAATTTTAATGTATGTAGTTTTGACCATAAATCCTTAGTTTTACTGTTCTCTATATGGTATTTTATATTTCAAGTTCATGGATTATAATGCAACCCACTTAAAGCTTTATCTAAAATAAAATAAATTTACATTTAAAAAAATAAACAGTAAATGAAAGCTACATTAGTTTGTTCTTTCATTACAGTTTATATGCACCACTATATCTAAGGGCAAAATCATCACTTTTTTTTTTTTTTTTTTTGCTTATTTTTTCATTCCTGATTCTTTGCTCAATGTAGACTTATGCTCAATTGAGTGAATAACCTCTTAACTCTTGGTGTTCATCATAAAGTCTGCTTAAAGCCAGATTTATGTTGCTTTGATATGAAACAGAAAGATTCTGGCTGAATGATTATATCATCACAGATGAACAATCACACGAATGCTGACGTTTGTATTGATTGATAGGCTTCATACTCAGAGGGGATGGCTTGTTACTGACTGCCAACTACCACGTCACCAAAAGATACAAAAGTGCCCAGGAGCCAACACATCCCTTGGAGGTTTACACCAACAGAGAAAATATGCATACATATAATTTTCATAGTGCGCTGGTGTTCAAAATGTGTATGCATTTATAAATACAGTCATATTTCATGTATAGGCATGGCTATGCTTAGACTTTCAAGTGAAGCATTGTACATCCCTTGCTAAAAGATGTTAAAAAACAAGATGAGAAACCAGAGACCCCACAAAATTCATGGAATTTGAATAACTATTCAGAGATGGATGCTTTGGACTTGATCAATATAGAGAAACAGATCACAACAAATGATACTAAACGTCAACAAACACACAGATTGCTCCCAGTGTTCATACTGAATATTAAAATTTTCCAAAATGTTTATTTTGTTAAAATTTTCCTACTTGGAAATTTAACTTTGCAGTATGTAGATATTATCAAGGAATGTACTTAATTAATGCTCTGATGGGATTAAACTGAGTAGTTCTCATACCTGATGCATATGGCTTGTATGTTGTGTCTATTTTATCAGATAAATAAAAAATATTATTTACACTCTCAAAAACCATAGAAGTCATTATATGTATATATATATATATATATATATATATATATATATATAGTGATACCCCCTGAGATCCTGAGTATCTTATTTAAAATGATTGTAAAAACATAAGCACTACCTTCTGAGAAAGAACGTATTTTATTTCATTTCATTGTCCCTTTTTTCTAATAGGTTGGGTGACAGAATACCCTATGAAGGAGCAAATGAACCTGATCAAGCTTCACTAAAAGCAGACACTGACATCTTGCAAGATGCATTAGCTGAAAATGACACACCCTATTATGATGTGTCCAGGTGAGTTCATTTTTATGGAGTAGTGTTTTGAAAACATGAAGCTGCTTCCACAGTAACACTATAGGTGTGCACATGCCAGGGCTCCATCCAGCCTGATGTATTGCCACTTGTGCGGCTGTACTTGACTTTCATGTAGAGAGTCTGTATCAAGCTAGAATGAGCTGATCGCTCACTTGCATCCTGTTACACAAAATATCAACATCAGAAATTGCACCAATTCTGCCCTGGCTGGTGTGGCTCGGTGATGGAGCACCAGCCTGCAAACCAAAGGGTCTCCAGTTTGATTCTCAGTCAGGGCACATGCCTGGGTTGCGGGCTAGGTCCCCAGTTGTGGGCGTGTGAGAGGCAACTGCACATGGATGTTTCTCTCTCTCTTTTACTTTCTCCCTTCCCCTCTCTCTAAAAATAAATAAATTAAATATTAAAAAAAAGAAAAAAATTACACCAATTCTAATAAAACTTGAGTATTTAGGATTCCAGGATAGAGGGAGGTCTAGGGCAAGAGTTTCATGTCTATGTGAAGAAAAGATGTCTAATAATAAGAGCTAGGTAGTCACAGAGCAATTGTCAAAACCAGCATTCAACTACAGACAGGGTAGCTCTATTGAAGACAAGCTATAAAAACTTTATTATTTGGACAGAAACGTTGGTTGATAGGCCCTAAGGTCCTCTCTATTTTAAGAGATTTTGTTTCTAATATTTGAGCAAAAAAATTGTGAAAGGTATAGTAAGAGTTTTGTTACAAATCGAGATTGTTTTCACTTATATCTATTATTATTAAAAGAAGGAGAAATAAAGCACCATAAATAAAGAAATAGAAAGTAACTTAAATGTTATTTTTCTCCCATAAATATGTCTTAGAGAAGAATTAGTTTGCAGATTCTACCAGACAGTATTATTTAATGTTGAGACATACTTCTACAAAAGCTAGTTTCTTTAAGTTTTTTAAAAGTTGGCATTGAAAATAGAGGATATATTTTGATATCAGTGAGAAGAAAATACATTTTATTAGGTTATTAGAAAATCTTCTTTTGGAATTAAGTTCTTATGAGAAGCTTTTATAAGCTGATGACTTTCTTAATGATGGAGCCAAAATAATATTTTAGAAGACCATGTTCAAAATAATGGTTATTCTTTCTTCCTTGTTTCAGGAATGCCAGACATGCTGATGGAGTTTTCACCAGTGACTACAGTAGACTCTTAGGTCAAATTTCTGCCAAGAAGTATCTTGAGTCTCTTATTGGAAAACGATCTGGGTGAGAATTTATTATTTTCATTAAACATAATATGATTTGTTAATCTGAGAATTATTTTTACACTGGTAATAATTTACTAATTTTGTTGTAAATTTATAACTTTATAATGTTTAATTTAATTGAAAAATAATTTATATTCTTCAGTAAAATATACCAATCCCATAGATTAAGGAAATAAGGCTTCCTGTTAATAAAATTCTCACTCACTTCTGACATACTTATACATTTTTTAGTAGCAATCGTTTGTAAATCTGCAAACAAACTGAAGCAGACACAGTAAAAAATAAATAAGACATAGTATAAACTGAAGAAAATTTTAATGCTAACCACCGTACTTTTTAGCTTCCTGCTCAAACCAAGCATTGGAAGATTCTTTCCTTAAATGGTCGATAAGTGAATATTTAGGTGGTATCTTCAGGTGGCATAGCTTCTAAAGAAGCCTTTATTTATCAAGAACTTTTCCTCCTAGAACACAACTTCAAATATTCCCCTATTTTTTATAAATTATTTGCTCTGTAATACAGAATGTGTCTTGAGACACTCCCAGTAAGAGCCAAAATATGATGCATTATTTTTCATTCTCTTATCCTTAGTTTTGGGTGTATTTTTCAATGTATTTTTGTGATAGAAAATGGCTTGGGTGTTAGAATTCATTTTTATATGAGTACAAGAAAATTGGAACTTTGGTGTACGTAGTTATCATTTCTTTGATTTTACTTTTTTCACATTTCTTAGCAATGACATCTTGGAAGACCAGGTACCAATCAAACGCCACTCAGATGCAGTCTTCACAGACAACTATACCCGCCTTCGAAAACAAATGGCTGTGAAGAAATATTTGAACTCAATTCTGAATGGAAAGAGGAGGTAAAGAAACAGAAAACTGGCTAAAATGAGAAATTATAAATGATCTTAAGAATAGAAGCTACAGAACGGAGACTTACCTATATGTCTACCTTTTATTCCATCTATGCTCTGAAGCATAGTTCTCAACCTTGGCTGCCATTAGACTACCGAGAATGTATTGCAAGGAAGTTGGTGCCTTTATGGATATGGTTCTAGCCATTGGTTTTCCCTAGGAGCGGCCTGGTTGACTGATGTGCCTCCAGGGTTAAAAAAGATGACTGTGGGGACACCTAGACTGAATTTGGAAACAGGTTTTATTAGAAGTGCTGATTTTTAAAACATATGAAGTACAGTTAATTAGCAATTTGGTATCACATGGAACTCCCTTTATGTGCATTCCAAGCCCCCCCCCCCTTTTTAACCAAATTAAGTTATTCTGTCTTCTCAGAATCTGTAAAACCTGTGTCTCTCTGGGTCACATAGAGTTTGGAACACAATAACTGGAAAGTGAGGTGCTCTCTTTTAACTTGATTGTTTTTGTTTAGATAGTGAGTATTAAGGTCAACCCTGGTTGGCCGAGGCCATACAAGATGCCTCTGTTTGCCCACCAGACTAAAACTGTAAGCATAATTTTAGACACTCTAAAATGGAAGAATAATTCATAGGTAAGAAGTAAGAACTGACCTAACGGATAATTATTTATAGAGCAGTTTACAGAGCGCAGGGAATAGCACAGATCACACAATATTATTTCTCATCTGACAGCCTTAACATGCACAATTTTCCTTTTTTCTCTATAGCCCTGAGGGGGAGTTTTCTGACTTTCTTGAAGAGCTAGAAAAATCATGAAAAGGGTCTTTGAAGAAAGCTGGTGACAACCTCCCAGTGGTGGGTATATGTTTGCATTCTTATCATGTTCTTATAGGAATCATCTAGTCACCTGAGTAGGTAGGAGTCACTTGGTAAGAAATATCTTAGACATTTCACAGTGAAACTTCATGGAAGATGACACTTGTGCCTGAAGCGAACTGCAGCTTACCAAGCAGCTGAAAATGATTCATGCAGGGTTCTGATGGCATAAAAGAGAAAATACAATGAGTAAACAGTTTCGCAGCTCTTAGTTTATTCAGATATATTCTTATTCCTTTGTCGAGATAGAAAACAGAGGAGACTGACTCACACTAATGAGAAAAACTGGCTTTCTTTTTGAGAATCAACCCAGGCTGCTTTTGTTAATGTAAGGTTTTGTTCCACGATTGCCTGCTAGCATCTCATTTAAGTACAGAAAAAATGCCACCAAATCACAGCATGGCTTGTTATTGTGAAAACACAGGGCACCCTGGGTCTAATTGTATTCCTTGAAACCTAGCAAGCATCATGCAGCAAAAATAAAATTTACTTTCTTTTACCTATAAAGTGAGTATAGGTACTATGATTCC
The DNA here is from genome assembly GCF_987537825.1 of Furipterus horrens. Taxonomy (NCBI): domain Eukaryota; kingdom Metazoa; phylum Chordata; class Mammalia; order Chiroptera; family Furipteridae; genus Furipterus; species Furipterus horrens. The sequence goes on from NW_028327176.1 coordinate 183,922,434, forward strand.
AAAAATATTCACCATAAAATATTTTTTGAGTTGATAAAACATGAATAGGATTTTCCTTTGTTAAGTCATAAGCTTGTTTCCACAATTACTTTTATGTGTATGAGTCATATCTTTTCCTGAGAGCATTCATGCATACATTAGCTCATAAAAATGTATTTATAATACTTAGCAACTGCTTAAAGAAATTTTACGTCTTCACTATCAGAGGTTAGCAAAATTTTTCTCTAAAGGCTACAGAGTAAATATTTTTAGTTTTGTGGTTTATATTGTTTCTGTCAACAATATTTATGTCTGCTATTGTAGTGGGAGTTTGCCACAAATTATATGTAAAATGAATGAAGTGGCTATGTTGCAATAAAACTTTATTTATGAAACACGAAGGTTAGCTAGACTACAACCCTGAATAGGTCAAGGAGATTAAACTAGGCCCAAGCTCAGACTGAGCGTAGTTCACTGCCTCACTTCAGTTCCCGGTTTTCCTGCGAGTCCTCACGAGCAGACAGGCTGTCCAAGAACACACTTGACTGCCCTTCACCTCTAAGGGACATACATGGTCAGGGGTGCTGCCACGTGCCCATTCACAATCCTAAAAGGACATTTCAGGGCATGAGTCCCTTGGCGCAAAAAGGAATGATAATCTCACACAGCCCTTGAAAAAGATATAATAAGAAGTCTTTTCCATTAAATTATATAGTACGGCTGGCACTAATACTTAAAAGAAGTTTAATTATTCTGTCTTTTCTAAATTATAACATTATTTATGAGATTCTTCCCTTTATTCTTTTCTTTTTTGAATGGGTAGCTTTGGACAAAGTCTTTTGATTGGAAATTTTGTGAGTCCACCATCTGTGAAAATTACAAATGGGTAATTATTAGTGACCAATCAGGGAGCCCCTTCACATCCCAGTTCCCTTTCTGATAATCAGTCCTCTGGAGGATGCCCTCCTGGTATCACACAACATGATCTTCTGTCATGAGCAGTTGACAAGGGCCAAAGAGAAATAGATGTTCAACAAGTAAGTGGTAAGTGAATGAAGTTAAGATGCTGTAATAAAAATATGTTTATGCTTATATATTATTTTTTCTTTTCCAGAATTCTTGAAACAAAAAGATAGATGAAGTAATTGCGTTTTGAATTCTACATAAGTCAGTCAAGAAAACATCTTTAATATCAAAACCAAATAAAATGCTATGTTGTTAATGTGTGAATTCTGGGCTTTATTTAAGCTAATGTAATAACTGTGTTGCTTACACTGCAAGTATTATTTGAGTTTTAAAAATTTGTCTTTAACTCGTGAAAATCCTGTAGTTTCATATGCTGTGTATCCTTTATAACACCAATATATTTAATGATAAGGAAATACTAGGCTAATTCCAATTATGTGAGGCTTTTTGGAAGAGAAGTAATAGAGCAAATTGATGTGTTTATTTATAAAGCTTCCTGAAATAGTCAGAAGAGTGGAACAGATAATCAGTGTGTCCAAATTTGAATGTTAAACAGATAGAATGCTGTGATAAATAAACCTCATAATGTCTAAGAGAATGTTAAACAAGATAAAAAGTCATTCTTCAAAATTAAATTTTTTTTATGTTATGGAATTCCACATTTATAGGCAAACTTTATTATGAGTGGGATTAAAAATCTCATAGATTTAGATGTCTAAATGCCTATGGCTCCCTTCTGATCTATTGTTTCAATGAAGGAGAATGGCCTCTCCTTCTGACATTGGACCTTGTCTTTATGCTTGTGTAAAGTATGTACAGAATGTAAAGGGAGGAGAGCACTTGTTTTTCAGTGATAAATACTTTTTTCCATAATCATTCAAAGAATGCTTTGGTCGTACCAGCTTCTATCAGTGCAAGTGCATTTGGAGACACAACTATTTTTCCAAAATGATTATAAAAAATTAAACAGAAAATAAAGATGTTTGGTTATCATTGCACACAATTTCTACTGTTTTGATTCTTTAACTAACACAATGGTAGCTTATTTTTGCTCTAAAATTCCAGTAACTAGGTAGGTTTTTTTTCTTGTTAGAGGTAGAGTTAAGTTTGATCTTGTGTGAGAGATGAAAAAGGCCAGAATATTTCCAAAGTAAATCACCTGATCAACATGAAAAATAGTGTTGCTATAAACTGAGATGAAGAAGACTGGGGAAAAATGTTTCCAGAGCAAGATGAGTTTAGATTGGGATATTTTAAAGGTGATTTTGAACAGACTTGAAGATACACATGAGGATTCTGAGCAGATGCTGGGCTGGAGGTAAACAATTGGTAGACTTCAGTATATAAATAAAATGTAAAGGCACTAGTCATGAGAACATCAAGGGACAGGATGTTGCTAAAAAAGAATCTCAACACGTGATCTCTGGGTGTGTTCACTTACTTGGGCTGCCATGACAATGTACAACAAACTCACAGAAAGGTATCGTCTCACATTCTGGAGGTAGAAGCCTGTGGTCAAGGTGTCTGCAGGGATTGTTCACTCTGAAGGCTGTAAAAGGAACTTGGATCTCTCTGTTTTCTGGTAGTTTTCTGGTAGTTTCCTGGTAATCTTTGGCTTATAGAGGAATCGTCTCAATTTCTGGCTCAACCTTCATATGGTGTCATTCCTGTTTACATGTGTGTGCATGTGCGTGTGTCTCCAATTTTTTTTTAGAAAAACACTAGCCATATTGCATTAAGACTCATGCTAATAACCTCACTTTAACTTCATTACCTCTGTAAGATTATATCTCTAAACAAGGTCACATTTTGAGATACTGGGGGTTAGGACTACAACATATAAAATTTGGGGACCACAATTCAACCCATAACCCTAAGGCACTCCTTAATGATCTGGGATGCTGAGGAACAAATGGGGTAAAAAAGAATAAAAGAAGCAGCATAGTGAAATAAGAGGAAGTTAGAGAAACATGTAGTTCTGGAAAACCAGTATGGAAAATCTTTCAAGGAAGAAGTCGTCTTTAACAGGTTTGGAAGATGCTGCTATGCAAAATAATGTTTACTTATTGGTTTCTTAAGCTAGTATTTATAAGAAACCTGCTCTGTGACCAGTACTGTTCTCGGTTCTGATGATATAACAGACACAAATTCCTGCTTGTGTGGAGCTTACATTCTACTGAGAGAAATGGATAATACACGAAATGCTTAAGGGAAATAGATGCTGTGTTAGAAAGTAGTAAGTTCTAAGGAGAAAAATTAATGCAGGGAAAGAGGGTGTTAAGTGTTCAGATAAAAGGTTGGAATGTCAGACGACGTTCCTAGAGAAAAGCTCACAAGAAAGTGATACTGGGTAAAACCCAGACAGAGATCGGCTGTGAGTTCCTGTTTAAAGGTCATTCTAGATGGAAGAAATTCTGCATGCAAAAGCCCTCCGACCGGAGCATCCTTCATACTTTGAGGAGCAGAGAGGAGGCCATTTGGACTGAGGTGCAGAGAGTGATGAATTAAGACATGAGACAAAGGCAGAGGTGTTATGAAGAATCAAGCCACACGCAGCATCGCAGGTCCTGTTCTGCCTGGCTCTTCTCAGTACTCGATTGCCCTTATCTCTTGGCTTCCAGAAACCCAGTCCTGAGACACAGCCAACGCCAACACTTCCTGCACTATTCTCCTGACCCTTTCCTGCAGCTGCCTCACACTTCTCCTCACCTTGTCCGTGAACATGACCTTTGCCTGTGTGCACCCTAAGAAAAAAGATACTCACTAAGAAGGACTCAGATTTTAAAAGGAAGAATGAAAGAAAGGATGAAAGAAAGACAGACAGACAGAAAAGAGAGAGGGGGGGAAGAGAGAAAGAGAGAAAGAAAGGAAGGAAGGAAGGAAGGAAGGAAGGAAGGAAGGAAGGAAGGAAGGAAGGAAGGAAGAAAGAAAGAAAGAAAGAAAGAAAGAAAGAAAGAAAGAAAGAAAGAAAGAAAGAAAGAAAGAAAGGAAGAGAAAAAAGAAAGAAGAAAGAAAGGAAGGAAGAAAGGAAGAGAAAGAAAGAAAGAAAGAAAGAAAGAAAGAAAGAAAGAAAGAAAGAAAGAAAGAAAGAAAGAAAGAAAGAAAGAAAGAAAGAAAGAGAAAAGAAAGAAAGAAAGAAAGAAAGAAAGAAAGAAAGAAAGAAAGAAAGAAAGAAAGAAAGAAAGAAAGAAAGAAAGAAAGAAAGAAAGAAAGAAAGAAAGAAAGAAAGAAAGAAAGAAAGAAAGAAAGAAAGAAAGAAAGAAAGAAAGAAAGAAAGAAAGAAAGAAAGAAAGAAAGAAAGAAAGAAAGAAAGAAAGAAAAAAAGAAAGAACGTCTAGCAGGCATTTCTACACACGGGCCGCTCAGCAAACAGCACTGCAGGGAGAGGCTCGCACTGAACCGCCTGCCTCTGCACGGAACGTCCTGTCTGCACTGCGTTTCTGCAGTCTAAGCCAGCCCATTATGGACGAGTTCCTGGAGCCTTATTTCCCTTTTCAATGGGAGCTGTGCAGCTATAGCTCCAACAGCACCTTCACTGGCCAATCAAAAGTGGCTCCCTTCTGACCAGTCAGGATAGTGACTTTTGGACCAAACAAGCTGTGAGCATTCGGAGTCCTCATGTGCATGAGGACGGGCCCAGCAGGAGCCAGAGGCAGAGACTTCTAGCTCTATAAGCCAGCACCCCTCTGGCAGAAGGAGCACATTTTTTTTCTTTCCACCAAAGGCTGAAGACTGCATTTCCCAGGCCAAAGCTGAAACATCGAAGATGAAACACCAAAGATGTCTTGCAGGAGCAGCTCAGAGCAGAGCTGAGCTGTCTAGCCTGAGAGCGGTCTGGTCCCAGGGCCTTGCTATTTTCACAGTCCTGCAGTATCACATATGAGCTGCTTGCACTCAATAAGGTTGCCTACTTCACTGCATCCCACACTGTGGACTGCTTTTGGCATGGAATCAGCGCCAAAGACCATCTGGTGAAACCCCTCTTCTCCCTTCTGTATGCCTCTCTCTCTTTGGAAATTGATCTCTGTCTGGAATTGGACAGAATGTGTCAAGGGTAAGAAAAACTGCATTTGTGATCGCGGGTCCCATTCCAAGCAGACTATGCCATTTTCTTCCCTCATGACAATCTCACTTCCCGAAGGTCCTTCCCTTCAAGTTGTTCCCTCTTTGCTCCCTGAATGTTTTTTTGCGATCACAACCTATTTCTTTCTGATAAGTGACAAAAAGTGGAAATTCTGGGGCAGGGGCGGGCTTGCTAAAAAAAATACCTGCCATTTAATGTATCAGCATACAATACAAATAGCTTCTTTAGCAATAATTTCTAAAGTGACAATAGCCAAGCAAGTTGCCTCTAGAGTCATGAATGCCTTGAATGGATCTTGATTTAATGTATTATATAATACAACAGGCATCTCAGTGTTCGGTCATTGAATGGAGTACTTTCTGTGGCTTTGACACTTCTGACTGACTCAGGAAAAGAACTTTAATTTGGCTTAATATTTGTAAATTAATATCTAATGCACAATTTCCAACACAATCTCTCATCATTTTAGTTTAAGTGACCTGCGGTACATTATTAGCACATTTTTGGTACACCCTCTAAAAAAAACTATATATTCCTATTGATATTATCATATACTATCTTCATATTAAAAACTAACACATACACACCACATATACAGTTTCTGGGTTTCAGGTACAGACTCTGTTCTACAGGGTGTCTCAGTGATAGAAACTAAGAGTTCTCAAATAATATCTATAACTAACTGAGAGCCATTGGAGATGAACATTTTAGGAGATCTAGATTTTAGAAGAATACACTCCAATTATTTCCTTGCTTATGCCTGTTTGCTCCAAACTCCCTGGTTAACTGATAGCAGCTGCAATTGTCGGAAAGGAGAGGGGGGAAGAGACACATTAAAAGCATCTGCCTTTTCACAGTCTTCTGTTGGCAGCTTTCTCTCCCTGATTGTTGGGGGAGAACATTAACTGGTCCTTCTCTTGCGCCTCATGTAATTGTCAGTCTCCTGCAAGATGCATCTCTGTTGATACTTTGACTTTTCTCATTTTTCCCTCCCCACACAATTGCGCTCTTTCTTTTTTCTCTTCCTTGGAAACTTGCCCCGGTTTCATAATTTGGCTTCTTTGTCTTTGGCTCCTCTGTTCCCAATAGAGTTGTGGTTTCACGTACTTGGGCCTCTTGCTCTGCTTCTTGTCTTACCGACAAGTTAACCTCATTTATTCCAGTGACAGAAAATTCATATGTGTATATATCTCCCACGATTTCTTTTTGTCTCCTTAGGTTTTCTTTCTATGAGGCCTAAGCACGCAGCAGATGCTTGCAAAGCTATATCTCCTAATTTACACCATATTGATGAAACTGCCATTGCCTGTAAGTTTACATTTTCCTCTGAGGACAGTAGCTATGCCGTTATTCTTAGTTCTTACTGCAAAGACGTCTTATCTTTACCTTGATACTTATGCAGATAAAGAAACTTTAGCATATCTTTTTTGACTTGGATCTGTCTCTTTTATCTTTAATGAGATAAAGATTTAGAACAACAGGAATATGTCAACAAAGAGAATTTATTATGAGAGGGAAAGTCTGCAGTTAGGTCGTCGTCATCGTTGGCAGCCGTCCGTCTCGAGAGATGATGATGTAGCTTCTTAAGAGTCTATCTGCACCGCCGAGAATGGCTGTGCAGTCCAACTCGGGAATGACACGGTATCTGTCTCCTCCCGTGTTGAATCGACATCTTGCGATGACGCTGGAGTGTCCTCTCCAGTGAAGCTGAAGCTACAGAGCCTGGGCAGGGTGATATGGAGGGTCTGCTGTTGCCCATGCAGCAGACCCCCCCTCTCTTCGCAGCTGAAGGGTCCAAGGGAAAGACGGAGTCAATACAGCTTGGCTTCAGGTGCACCGCAGGAGTTGCCGGTGTTGACTACAACGTCAAACCGCCTTAGGGACTCCGGCTCCGGATTTTCTGTCGGGGTTTACTCCCTTAGCCTTTCCCCTGAAGAGGTATGCCGCAAGGCAGCAGAGGTTTTTTGGAGTCAGAGTTTTCCTTCTCTGATGTGCCCTGACTGGAAGATCGAACCAGCGACACTTAGCTCGCAGGCCGACGCTCAATCCACTGAGCCAAATCAGCCAGGGTGGCAGTTAGGTACAGGTAGTAAAAATAAGGCTAATAGAATAGAATTGAGAAAATTTCCATCTGAAGTTCTCAATGGTGGTTAAGTAGCTGCTCAGAGGGGTGTGGGCTTGGAAATATACTTGCAGGGTAAAAGAAAAATGGTAAAAATAGGTAATATCATAGCTGGGCTCCATGTAGGAGCTGTTATAGCAATGTTCTTATAAAATATTAAGAAGAGACTATATAATGATGTTTAAAAATAAAATATAACTAGTATTTTATTAGTAATAACAAACCGAATGTTATTTACCAAATTGTGGAGCGTAAAGCTAAGTTGTTTATAAATGGACAAATGTTTAAAAATTGCATAACAACATTCCTAATTTGCATTGAAATAATATTATATAAATCATACTAAATCAGTGAATTTTGGGTGAAAAGGCAAATGTGAGCTTTTGTCTAGTTTCACACATTTTTGGAGAGAGTAATGCCTGTATATTGGTAATTAACATGTATTTGAACAAACAAAGCAGAAATTAGCATATTTTGTGTTCCATGGATCTCAGTAGGGTTCCTATGGCAGAGGTTAAACAGCAGAGATCTTTTCTTAATGCTTTATATCCAGGTGATCAAATTCTTCCACACACAAGCTTAATAAACTAGAAAATTAGAGTCGTTACTCATCGGTGTGTTTGTGATGAACAAAATTGCTAAATGCTGCCTCTTGCTTATAGTCCTGACTATGAGCAGGATAGCATGCCTCCAATGGGTTGGGTGACTAGCAAGTAACAATCCAAGCGCTCTTCAGCTTTCGCAGTGCTGGGAAAGTGCTAGCCCATAGAATGGAAAGGCTTGGGAGTGTCAAGATAAATGCTTTAGGGATCTCTCTTTTCTTCCAATGTCACTATATACCCTCATTGGGAGCCAGGAACTCAGTCCTGGTATTGACAATGAAGCATCAGTCTACATGCAAACAAAGTTTCAGATCAGAACTGAGACCAGGGCCTATAACAGAATGAACTTCACAGCAGAGCAAGCTAAGTGCTGGCATATCATTTGAACACCTGAGTCACGGGCTGACACAATTTTAGTGCCTACTTTATTTTTCTCTGCTTAAGGCTTTGAGGTACTACAAAAAAAAAAAAAATAATAACAGAGGCCAGCTTTCCCCACTAAATTAAGGAGTCGTGAGGACATCAGCTCAAGAATGCTCAAGAATAACTTTAGCTTCGGGTTATTAAATGGAATCCTTAGATACTACTTTGAACATTTCCAGCTATGGGCAGACCAAGAAGCAAAATTGACATTTCCAGAAATCAAACACTGAGGCTATTAGAGCGGGAGGCTGTTTTCATCAAGGCTCCTTCCCCAGGGCCATTCTGTAGCGCAGAACCTGGTGGAGTCAGGACTTGTGTGTGGTCTCTTTCGGCAGTGACCTTTCTCTGATCCATTCGCCAGCTTTGGGTCAGCAGCTCTGGGCTCAAGAGCCTGCCTCGACCTTGGTCAATAATTTATTCCTGCACTGGTAAAAATCACTTGCTTCTATTCCCACCTGGAGCTCAACTCAGAGACAAATAGCTCTTCCTGGTTCCAGTTTGGCTAAAACATGGTGAATACTGACCCTCAGCGATTACTTTCTCCTGAAACATAGCTACGTGGGTTCACACAAATGAACCTCCATTTCATGCTTAGATTTTCCATATCTCTTGAAACTAGTTCTCATTTATTATGCCAGAAATGCTGGCAAGGAAGTCACAGAATAGGATTTGGTGGAAAATAAAATTATCAGTGAATATAATTCGTGCGTGGAAAGCATAATTCAGCTCATATAAAAAAGGAGTCCAATCTTAAAAAAAAAGAAAAAAGGAGTCCAATCTTAAATTCTAACAATGATTCAGAGCACAGAAAATTGTTTGGGAATTTTGGATTAGTCAACATGAGTTCATCCTGCTCTATTTCATTTTCGTGAACTCAATTCAGTTCATAAATTATTACTAGAGCCAAAATTAAAATAAGGAAATTAGATAGAAAATATGTGGTAAATAGAACATGAAAACTATTTTAAAAATATACTTTAGTAAAAACATGTTGTCATCAGTATCATAGAATGCCTAAGCTCTTCCAAATTCCTTATTCCAATAAAATAAAGCAGGAATTAGTTAATTTTGTTATCCTGTAAGTTTAGAATTGCACTTCTGTTGATATTGCTACTGTATAAAAAACAAAACAAAAAAACCCTTATTATTTGATCATCTTCACCATATAATGACAGTCTTAAGAACAAAAAAAAAAGCAAAACTTGTGGTCCAATAAGAAGGGAAATTTAAAATGTTGAATTAAAAGGATATGAGAAAATTGTGGCACTAAAAGGATTCTCACAGTCACTGCAAAGTCCCCCTGTCAGTTCCTACAACTCTGTGAGGCTACTCAATAATATAGAATCAGGCCTGGATGATGTGGCTCAGGTGATTACATGCTGGCCAGCAAAGCAAAAGGTCACTGGGTCAATTCCCTCTCAGGATACATGCCTGGGTTTTGGGTTTGGTCCTTGGTTGGGGTGCATAAGAGAGAGAACCAATCAATGATTCTTGCTTGCATAGTTGTTTCTCTCCCTCTCCTTCCTTCCCCCTTTCTAAAAATAAATAAATGAAGTCTTTATTAAAAAAAGAATGTAGAATCACGTACAATATTTCCCATGTGTGTTGACCAGCGAGGATGTAGTCTACACGCAATGCTGAAATGCTGCGTCTCTGTAGCCACGTAGAGGTGAGACTGGCCTAGGGCTCAGCTTGGGGGCCAGGATGTGGGAGTGGGGAAAGTTTGGGATCACAGCTCCCTGAGTCTCTCTCTGGACTTGGAATAGGATCAGCCTATTCCTATAGCCTTCTGCATGATCTCAGCAGTTTGAATGGGATGGTGACCTTTTCACAGTACAGGAGAATTACTTGTTCTCTCAAAGGGTCCCCTGATTTGAGGGAAGCTTAGGAACCTCTGGAGTCCTCCCTGTCCCCTCTCCTTTTGAGAGCTCCCAGCTTGAAGGTTTTTTCAGTGCCCAATCCTTGCAGTGACAAAGCTCTTTTTTCCAGTTCCCACCCTACTAACCCACCATTGCCCGAGGGAAATCATCAGCCAGAGCTACATTAAGTGCTGAGAAAATTCAAACTTAAAACATTAAGGGTCTCAAACTCAAGTGACTTCAAGGGCCAGGTACTTAAAATAAACATATGAGAATTGACGTACTGTTGTTATACCATAGAGTAAAAAAATTTTAAGCATGTTTTTGCCCAAACACTTCAAGTCCTTGGATCAAATCTAGGTCACAGGGTTAATTTGTAACTACTGAATTTTATACTGATATTATGTGAGGAATAAGCATACAACAAATTATAGTTATACTTTTAAGGTATAATTAAAATTGAAGGAGGAAGCTTGAAAAAGGGAGACAGAGTTGAAAAATTAGAGCGATTGAAAGAAGCAGGAGAGACTAGGTTGGGGGAAATCTAATAGGCATTTCCCTGATGACTGATGCTGTGGAATATCTTTTTTTCGTATGCTTTTTGTTCATCCTTGTATCTTCTTTTGTGAAGTATTTATTCAAATCTTTAGCCCATATTTTTGACTTTTTATTATTAATTTGTAAGAATAGATATTCTGGAAATAAACCCTTCCTCTTTTTTTAGAAATATGTGTTGCAAATTATTTTCCTGAATCTGTAGTTTGCCTGTCCTTTTTGAAATATTTTTATTTGATAGACTTTTAATCTTATAGTATATATTTTATTGATTGTAGACCCCATAATTGGATGAAACAGAAATTGAAAATTCAAATTCAATAGAAAAATATGAATGGTGGAAATTCCATATTGATAAAGATTGATTATTTCATTCAAAGTTAAAGCATTTAAACAATTGACAAAAGAATCTAATATTCTTTGTTAAGTAAACTGTGAGAGATAAAGAACAAAAGACATTACATGTTTTAAAATCTGAAAATGATGTATATTTTGTAATTGCTTTTATTTGCTTAATACAATACCCATAGATGGATTTTTGTGTGTGTGTGTGTTGAAAAAAAGTAGAAAAGTAATTAGAAGTAATAACTATATTTTTAAAGAGAACAAATAGAAATGAATGATCATCCAGGATATATGAGCCAATTTAGGTAGAAAAAGCTAATATTCCAGAAGTCTCAGAAACTGGCACCCCTGTACACTAGAAGGAACAGGTATTTATTCAACATAGTAGAATGGAAAATTGCAAATACAATCATGTAATTCATAAGTGCTTCCCACTTGACCTTTTAAACAGTTAAATATTTTAGACATTGAGACAAATCATCAATGATTCAAATGCATAATTTAGGTCAGCAGGTGTTTAGTTCTGTAGAGTCATTTCAAAGCCTCTCAAGGCAGAATTAAAGTAAACATTCTCAACTCACAAAAGACAGTTCAATCACCACCACCACAGTGTAATTACACAAAAAAGTTGTGTTCAATTACTGTCTTTCCAAGTCCCAGCTTCCATGAGTTTCTCTCTTGGTCCTCAAGGTAAGAAACGTAAGTGAAAATAGAAAGTGCTGTTGTATTTCAGTATCTCTAAAACACTGGGAAAAGAGGTGGCACAACTCTAAAAGCCACCCAGCTAATGGCACTATCAAGAAAGGGTGTCAGCATATTGGCAAAGATCACAGCACAGCTTCAGTCTAGGAAGGTCCCAGGAAGTCAGAGACAGTTTAACCATAGGAGGAGTTTAGAGAGCAGCAGAGGTCAGCTCCAGCAGACAATGGCTACACTCCAGTGGGTCCATCATGCCCAAGGCACCGTTATCAACTTAAGAGGACTGAATGATGGTGAGATAGCTCCCGGATTTTCCATGAAAATGTTGGAAGCAACACTCTGCAAATAATCCCTAGAGATCCAGATAGTTTAAAAATACTAGAGACTATATCAATTAGGGATTTCTATTTGGAACCTACACATAGTCACTAAAGTGATGCGAGAGAAATGAAACCCACTAAAACAATGAGACTAGAAAGGGCAGAAAATACCTCACAAAATCAAAGGGAAGGCAGAATTGAACAGGAACAAGTATAGCTCTGGGCACCTACAGACTGTATTTAATACATTAGTAGTTACATTGCACAGGTTCTCCATTAATTTCACTAATCACTGAGTGAGTTATGTTTCAATCTCTTAGTTCAAGACTGTGACTTAAACTATAAGAAATATTAAATGTGTTACCCAATAGTTATTCTTCAAATGCCAAGAAATAGAGTGGGATGAATAAAATATCATACACAAAATTATTGATATGCATAGTAAAATGCACCAATTTAAACACCTCGTGAAGAATGAACTAGAAGAGTAGAAGAGTTATGAGCTGTGGAAAATCCATGAAGGTTGGAGTAACTTGGGGCTGGTATCATGGAATCTGTAGTGATGCTATCAGTACCCACTCTGATCACCTTCACCAGTCCAGTTAGCCATCCCCAGTTACTTCGAGGGTTAGTTACTCACCTACAACACAGTTGCATTCTTTGCCTGAGAATTGCCCTTGGGTGCTGCCTGGTCTAACAGGTCATTACCCCTTACTCTCAGAGGGGGGCTGATTCACCCAAGAGGACCAACGGCCAGCTCCTTTGTGTTAAGATCGAACCAACTCAGGTATCACTCCAGCTTTAAAGCCACATCCTCTTTTTATTGCTCCTTTTGACAGCCCTCACCCATTATTATTTTCTTGCTCTCACCCTCTTTGGTTCCCCTTTCACAGTTTTTAACCACCACCAAATTTCTCTGTTATATCTGTAAGAAAAACACTAGTAGCCACTTCTCAAGCACTTGTTGATGATGATAAAAGAGCCACATTAAAATACCATTTCCTATGTAACTAGATAAAACAATTTCTTGTAGGACTTTCTGTATGAATGCTCTAGTGCAAAATGTGTGCTGACATCCAGATTAAAGAACAATTATGGACTGTGGGGAAATAATATGAGTATATAAGGAATCATTCTCTCCATGAGGCTGAGTCATAATTGAAAATAGGCTGGTTGAATATTGGCTATCTACATCAGGTACAGAATAAATTCTGTGTCTGTGCACTTTGTGAGGGACGTGTAGTGAGGTATTTTAATGTTTAATTCTTCATCTATAACTACCATTTCCAGTATGTTGTTAAATCCAAACAGAAAGGACAGTCGCACATCTCAACAAGTAACGTTAGGAAGTGGCTCTTACTAACAATCCATTTACTCACAAACTAAAAGATATGGAAAAGTTGTATGTTTACCCTCTCATTTTGGAAACCTCTAATGTTATCCAGAGGGCTGGTCTTTATATATAAGAAGCAGGAGTTTAAAGAGGCTTTACCAGTGAAATTTTTCCAAGTTTAATATTTAACGTAAGACTTATTCTAAGGGAAGGAACACACTGTGTTGAGGCAAATATTCAAAAGAGCATTGATAAAAGGTGAAACTTCCAAGACCTGGGTATTATCAGGAGTCAAGGCAACATAAGAAATAGCCAAATTGTTTTATAGCAGAGTGATTTGTGTATTCTGTTTGTTTGTTCTCATTCATTGCGAGAGGAAGAAAATGAGAGAGAGAGAAAAGCAAAAGAAGGAAAATAAAGAAATCATCATTATGGGCACTATTTGTAGAGCAATAGGCAGAACACAAATCTCAGAGTTGGGGCAACTAGAGGACTTTTAAGGACTGGAGTGAGTATATTGAAGCTGTGTTAAAATGTTGGACATTTCTCCATCCTCCTCTATCAAATTATTACAATGTCTATTCTATGTCCAAAAGTCCAGAGAACGGTTTGGAGTGAGGTCCCATAGATAGTAGTATCAAGACAAATTTCACATTTGAATCAATATGTTGCCCAAAGACAAAGCTTCTGAGATGGTGAGGCGACTCATTACTTGAATTAATTGGCTGAGTGCAGGAGTTTGAAGCCCAAAGGTGCATGTATATTTTACCTGCTACCACCTCACACTGCTTTAATTCATAGAAATTTTAGGGATGCTTTGGACTTTTAAAGGACATACATTGGGATGGAGAAGTCAAGGCAACCTTACCTGTTTTATAAGGATTAGGGAGTCATCAACTGATATTTCATTAAGTGAATACTCAAGATGGATACAATGAAGGGAAATGTGTTTTATTGGAGAAGAATAATAAATGCAAATTCAGTCAATGTGCTAGCTCATTTTCAGTCACTTAACTAATGACTAGAGTAAACATACAATAAAGCAAGTTGACATTATTATTCTCCTATTGGATCCTTTTTAATACACTCCACTGCCCGCATATCACCCTCACTACTTTCAACACTAACATTCTTCTGCTATAAAATGAAGTTTTTCCTTTCCAATAATGCTGACTTCTCAAAGGGACAAGTATTCAACCTGAGTGCTTTTCAACAGAGGACTGGACAAAGATATTATAGTAGACATATGCAATGACATATTATCCGGTCTTGAAAAAGAAGGATATGCTGCCATTTGCAACAACATGGGTAAACCTGGGGGAAATCATGCTGAGCAAAATATGCCAGATACAGAAAGAAAAAAAAAAAAAGAAAACAACATGCTCTCACTTATACGTGGCATCTAGAAAATGGAATACATAGACGCAGAGAGTAGACTCTCTTACGAATGTAGCATTGTGGTAGAAACTGCATAAACTGATTGCAAGGACACAGTTGCAGTAGTGTTTTGTATCTTACTTAAGAATTATTTTTTTCAAGATAGCAAATAAGGTCAATATAGTACGGAATTCCCTCCCTTATCGCGGGTGTTACATTCCAGACCCCCCGCGAAGTAGGAACCTTACATTTATTCTACTCTTAAACCTATGTAACTTTAACAACATATGTATACAGTACTGCAAAATCCTGCGATATAGTGAAAAATCTGCGATAAATAATTAAATATAATTTTTTAAAAAAATCCCGCGATACATTGAGGCCGTGATAAGTGAACGGCGATATAGAGAGGGACTGCTGTATTAAGTCAAAATTCAACTCAAAAAAATTCCTTAAGCTGCACATAATGTCCATTATGCTTTCTTCATTATAATTTATATGTATACACATGAACCTATATCTAAATAAGGATTTGTCAATGTAGGATACTTACCATAACATAAAACACATGTTAAATATATTTTATAATGTCGGGGTCTGCCTGGGAAATTATCGAGACTCGGAGACCCACACAGGCCAGGCAAAGAAAATGAAGCCAGTAAGCCCTGACCAGAAAAGCGGGAAAGCTGGGTGCATACGTGCCTCGATGCTATAGCCAGT
This sequence comes from Furipterus horrens, assembly GCF_987537825.1. Classification (NCBI taxonomy): domain Eukaryota; kingdom Metazoa; phylum Chordata; class Mammalia; order Chiroptera; family Furipteridae; genus Furipterus; species Furipterus horrens. The sequence goes on from NW_028327176.1 coordinate 183,937,818, forward strand.
GGGCTCCAGTGGGAATCAGCCCATGAGAAAATGCTTTGTGTCCTTCGAAGCTTGCCCTGCCCTTTTACCTCACTTGATCACTTTATCGTACCATCAGCAGAGGTTTTAACTTTAACTCAAGATGAACTCACCCTCCTTCTTTTATGGCTATCTGAAGTCTTTGTGTCCAACACACCCTGACCTGAGGGAGATCTCAATGTTCCTTCAACTGTTATCCCTGAACAATATCTGGTTTCTGTAATCAGCAAATGTTTAACATTGGTTGATGAACTTAAATGCATGCTCTATGCCCTTAAGCTGACTGCACTCAGTAAAAGACCCTGGAGGAAGGCAATCGAGGCATTTGTCTCTCAGACATTTGTTGGCCTTCTCTCCCCTGGCACAAGCTGCCTGGGAAGTCTTCATTTCACCCATGACACCAGGGGATCTCTGCAGGCCGGGGGTCCACAACACTATCATATTTTTAAAAATTTTTACTTATCTGACTTTTAGAGAGAGGGGAAGGAAGGGAGAAAGAGGGGGAGAGAAACATCAATGTGCGGTTGCCTCTCACAGACCCCCAACTGGGGACCTGGTCCGCAACCCAGGCATGTGCCCTGACTGAGAATCGAACTTCTGACCCTTTGGTTTGCAGGCCGGTGCTCAATCCATTGAGCCACACACCAGCCATGGTTTAAGTATATAATTTTAAAAAGCACTTAATATGTGTTTTTTCTGGTTTAAAAAAATCCTGGAATAATGAACAAGTTGGAAAGAAAAGTACAGGTAGTGATTATTCCAATCACTTACCGGTAATTGTAAAAAATGGAACGCGCTCTGAGTTCAGAGTGAGGACTTTTAAACACAATTAGTTTAGAAAAGTTGAATGAAAAAATTATTCCATATCTTGTTACTTCAATTTTATCTTCTCAAACTCAGCTTCTTCTGACCCAACACAATGACATTTCTGCTATTTGAGGCTCATTCTACAGATTTTGCTTATAACATGTTAGGTTAATCAGTTTAAATTCTCCATCCCTGTCCCAAATGTCAGCCAGATCTGACTTCTTTCACAGATGAATGCTGTTTCCTGGTTGCAGCTAAGTCACAAATGCAGGGCCACAGGCAGAACCCTTTATGTGGCTCTCTTTCTTCAGTTTGCAGTGGAAAATAAAAGCACAAAAATTGATAAGCTCAATATAGACATGTTTTCTGTTCTAAAAAAAATAAAGTTTTGATTCGTATCATCTTTTGGTCTTTGACCTTAAAAACATATTCTCTATTAATAAAATTTGCCATATACCTTTAATTTTTTTCTAAAGAAAAAATATCTTTTAAAATTTCCTAGTAGGTTTCAAAGTCTAGAGTAAAGCTAGGTGATGAGAAATTATTACTCAAAGTTACTAATGTTGTGAACACATACCAGACACTATGAGGGCAAATCTACCTTCAAGATACCTTTGATTGTGTGCGAACCATAATCAAAGACATAGCTAGAGGTGGATGTGGAGTTTAGGGACAGCTTCTGAGCTTTTGTTTCTGTTTTTCATCTGATTTTCTTAGAAGTTAGTGTTGAACAGTGAAGAAGCAAATTCTTGGTACAAACCCTTGGCCTTGTTTCATGAGCAAACTAGCCTTGAAAGAGCCAACATAGTTTCAGATTTCCATTCAGAATTAGACATTTTCAGGTTATTTCCTGAGAACTTTCGGAGGAGATCTATTGCATTTTGATAGTATCAGTGGTCTTGTTTCTCTCCTTGGTTTGTCTTTCAGGTCTCATTGTGGGAAACATGTTACCTGATAGAAAGTGTTGAATTCATAATCCATTTCTTGTCTCATAGACCAGAAAATCTCATCTCTGAGAACTTTTTGTAGTTTTGAACCTGGGTCTTATTTGAGGGTAGTGTCTGTTTGATCCAAAGGGAATCCAGACAAGAATCGTGAATACAGAGAGCGTTTGGATGGTTGCCAGATGGGAAGAGTGTGTGAAGGAATGTGTGAGGAGGGGAGGGGATTACGAAGCACAAATAGATAGTTATAGACTAGCCATGAATAGCCATGGGGATGTAAATTACCGTACAGGAAATGGAGTAGCTGAAGAACTTATACACGTGACCCATGGACATGAACAATGGTGGGGGGATTGCCTGAGGGAGTGGGAGGTGCTGGGTGGAGAGGGGGCAAACGGGGAAAAATCAGGACAACTGTAATAGCATAATTAATAAAATATAATTTTTTTAAAGAAGGAAATTCAATGTCACTTTCACACCAGAGACTTTTAACAAGAACTTTGTTTCCATTGGAAAGAAAAAATATATTTCTTCAAACAAAGAATTCATTCCCTTCTAACAATTTTTACTCTTGTCTAAGAGGTATAATGCATGAGTCATAGATGCAGACTTTGTAGGTGCCAAATGGGTCCATATTCAAAAGAATTATCAAGATAAATGACATTACTGGGTTTCAGGCTTAGATGATTCATAAATGACAGCAAATCTTATATCTGTATTTCTTCAGTTCTCTAGGGAATTCAAAAAGGATAAGCATTGATATTTATCATTCATTCTGGGCTTATGGGGTCTTAGAGAGCTTTCTTTCCTGTGTGTCATTCCTCAAGCCTGACATAAACCTAACCTGTCACTCCACTCATACCCCCAACCTGTGACCAGCATCTTGGATCTATGAGTCAGAATTAAAAACCAGAACATGACACAGCAAACTGTAGTGTGTGTCACTTATTTCGTGGGTTATTTAGCAAATTATATTAAGAAATGTGGTTTAAAGAACATATATTTTTCTTTCTTAAGAATTTAGAACAGAAAATGTGAAATTAATTAATTGGAGAAACATCGCGGTCTTCATGAGAAATTAGATCTTTTACCCACTCAGCTAGGAACATGCTCCCCAGTGTGAAGAAAAGACGCTCCATGGGGGAAGAGGAACATTCCCTCTCCTCCACCACAGGAACATTTTACTCAGAAGGTGCTGCCTGTTAACTTTAAATTTAACAAGAGATATGGCAAGTGATAACCTACACCACACATCTTATGCCAAATGATGCCACTGTCATTTGAACATTAAAGTTTTTGTTTTATTGCAATTTTTTCCTTTTTTCCTTTTAGATTCTTCTGTGTTGGGTCTACATCTGCTTAATACCCAGAGAAAAACAATTTATCATCATCATGTAGCTGTTCTTTTCATCAATCAATGGTTGCTGACTTTCTAATAGTTATTGTAAATATTTTACGTGCCATATGGAATATGCCTTCTTCCTCAAAAGTTTCAATATTTCATAGGTGTGGTAAATAGGCTCTTTAGGTCAAAACAAGCTGGGTTCAAATCCTTTCCTGGTCATTAAATAGTGATCTCATATTAACTCATACCCCTGAATCTTCATTTCCTCATTTCTGAAATAGAGATGCTTAATCACAAAACTAAGAGGAGAGATTATGCACCATGCCAAGCATTCATAAAAGTAACTATTAAAATCATCATTGTACAGTAAATAATGGAGAGTTCTCTCTCCTCTCTCATGTCCTAGAGCTGGCAATGTCTTAAAGCTGGTTTTAATACCCTGACTTTCTTTTGGTTTGTTTTTTCTCTCTAGAGATTGTTCACTCTCTCCAATAAGTGTGAGTGCTGGGAACTTCCGTAAGCCTTTTTATGTTTGCTACGCAGAAGAGGTTTATTAGCTTCTACATAAAGGTCTCATCTCATCTCAGACACAAAGGCAAATGAGTGCTTTGCTAAAAGGGCACAGGAAGGCTTCTTTGGTGCTCATACTTCATACTTCCTGTGTCTCAACTCAGACCAACTCCCTCATGATTTCCCTTAAAAATTCCACATAGAAATATTTTCATGAGGACTCTGCTTATGCAAAGGAGCTTCAAAGTTTTTATTTTTAAATCTGCCAGATTGCTCTTTGTTCCTTGGTTCTTTCTGATGATAGTTAGCTGTCATGCCCTGGCTGGTTTGGCTCAGTGGATTGAGCGTCGGCCTGCGAGCTAAGTGTCGCTGGTTCGATCTTCCAGTCAGGGCACATCAGAGAAGGAAAACTCTGACTCCAAAAAACCTCTGCTGCCTTGCGGCATACCTCTTCAGGGGAAAGGCTAAGGGAGTAAACCCCGACAGAAAATCCGGAGCCGGAGTCCCTAAGGCGGTTTGACGTTGTAGTCAACACCGGCAACTCCTGCGGTGCACCTGAAGCCAAGCTGTATTGACTCCGTCTTTCCCTTGGACCCTTCAGCTGTGAAGAGAGGGGGGGTCTGCTGCATGGGCAACAGCAGACCCTCCATATCACCCTGCCCAGGCTCTGTAGCTTCAGCCTCACTGGAGAGGACACTCCAGCGTCATCGCAAGATGTCGATTCAACACGGGAGGAGACAGATACCGTGTCACTCCCGAGTCGGACTGCACAGCCATTCTCGGCGGTGCAGATAGACTCTTAAGAAGCTACACCATCGTCTCTCGAGACGGACGGCTGCCGACGACGAGTTAGCTGTCAAGCCCAGACTGCTTTGAAAAACACAGAAGCCCGTGCATTATCACCTCATCAGCCCAGAAAGGAGCATTTGTTCTTTCAGAGGTTCCCCCCAGGGTTTGGGACTTCAGCTGAAAGGACTCACTCATCAATAAATTCTTCTTATTCATTTAATGGTTTATCTTTCTTTCTAATTACAATTTATTTTTACTTTGTGTGCTTTTATTTTAAGGTATTGTTTATTAAAAGTTTACCAGTTGAAAGACTTCCAGCCACTACAGAGGCCTAGACAGACATGCTGAGTCTCCCTCCACAACTAAGAAGAAATACAACTACCTCAAAACTAGAGACAATCAGAAGTTCCAGAAAATCAAGCTGCATGGAAGTCCAACAAACAAAGATATAAAGAATAAATACTCATCCAGACAGGTAGGAGGGGCGGAGCCGGGGTGGAGAGGATGCAGTGTGGTGGCGGCAGCAGTAGTGGCAGTGGCAGGCTGGCAGAAAGCACAGTCAAACATTTAAAAAAGTCAAGAGGGACACCTGAGGGGTGCTCTCAGCACCGGACCAGACCGCACAGCTCACGGTTCCAGCACGGGGGACAATAAAGCCTCATTGGTTCTGACTGTGCAAACCAGTGGGGATTGGGGCAGTGGCAGAAACTGCCAGTCTCTAAGCAGAGTCTGCTTGTTTAAAGGGCCCCCATCATCCTAGAATGTCTGTAGGCCCACCCACTCTGGGAACGACAACCAGGGCAACAGCTAGAAAGGTGCTAGACCCATACGGAAGTTGGAGAAGTACCTGGAAAAGGGGAGAGTGCTAGGCAGTTGGCATTGTTCCCTCTCAGACCCCTCCCCCACATACAGTGCCACTACGTGGTGAAATGGGTCGCCTGTACTGACGCATACCTAAGGCTCCACCCCTTACAACATAACAGGTACGATAGCTCTACCTAAGACACAGAGGCAAACAAACACAGGTGCCTGTCAAAATGAGGAGATAGAGAAGTATGGCCCAAAAGAGGGAGAACTAATCAACAAGGAGATACCCAAACTAACAGACAAGGAGATAGCCAATCTACCAGATGCAAGTTCAAAACACTGGTGATAAAGATGCTCACAGACTTGACAGATATCTTTAAGTACAGCAAACGCATAAGGGAAGGAGTGAAGGCTATGCTAAACAAAACGAAGGAAAAGTCACACAAAACCAATGCTGAAGAGAAGGAAACCGGAGTTCAAATCAAAGATTTGGAATATAAGGAAGAAAATAACAGTCAATCAGTACAGGAAGAGGAAACAAGAATGGAAAAAAAATGAGGACAGGCTTAGGAACCTCTGTGACAACTTTAAACGTGACAACATCTGAATCATAAGGGTGCCAGAAGGAGAAGAAGAAGAGCAAGAAATTGAAAGCTTATGTGAAAAAATACTGGGGAAAAACTTCCCAAATTTGGTGAAGGAAATAGACATACAAGCCCAGAAAGCACAGAGAGTCCCAAACAAGCTAGACCCAAAAGAGGACCACACCAAAACACATCATAATTAAAATACCAAAGGTTCAAGATAAACAGAGAATATTAAAACCACAAGAGAAAAGCAGAGTTACTCACAAAGGGGTGCCTATAAGACTCTCAGTTGATTTCTCAAAAGAAACTTTGTAGGCAAGAAGGGACTAGCAAGAAGTATTCAATGTGATGTAAAGCAAGGACCTACAACCAAGATTACTCTACCCAGCAAAGCTAATATTTAGAATGGAAGGGCAGATAAAGTGCTTCCCAGACAAGATAAAGCTAAAAAAGTCCATCATCGCCAAGTCATTGTTATATGAAATGTTAAAGACACTTATTTAAGAAAAAGAAGATCAACACTATGAACATTAAAATGGCAATAAATTTACAACTATCAACAACAGTATCTAAAAAATAAAGACAAAAAAAAATTAAGTAAACAACCAGAACAGGAACAGAATAATAGGTGTGGGGATCATTTGGAAGGGTATCAGCTGGGAGGGGGAAGAGGGAGAAGTGGGGAAATAGTGCAGGGACTAAGAAGCATAATTGGTTGGTACAAAATAGACAGGGGTAAGTTAAGAATAATATAGGAAAGGGTGAAGCCAAAGAACTTAAATGCATGACCCATGGACATGAACTAAGGAGGTGTGGCTGCTGGAGAGAAGGAGAGTACTGGGAAGAGAGGAGCTAAGGGAAGAGAAATTGGGACTACTGTAACAACATAATCAATAAAATATAGTTTAAAAGATTTTTTTACAGTTGATGCTTAGGCATTATACAACTGCCTTACTTCATAAATGTTCCAAAGCTTTGTGAATTTCTCTGATCATTGTCCACTTTTTCCAACTAAAAGTTTATTTCTTACTACGAAAAGTTGTGTGACCTCAATGTTATCCCTGGTGTGAATTCAGGTTATGAATTAATACACCAGAGCAAGAAAACTCAAGGCTAGCCCAAAGCAAAATTGTGATAGCTCTTATTGTATTTCTCTTAAATTCCTGTGTGTGCCTTTCTCCCTTTCTTGTCACCTTCCCAGTTTCTCTTAACTCATGAGCACTCCTCCACCTCCTCCCTCCAGACCCAAACCGGTCCTTCCCAGTCCATGGGTTTCTACTCTCCTATGGTTATCTTCTTGAGCAACCGTGAAATAAAAGAGATCTTGTCCATGATTTTTAGCTCAGGAATTCCATTCTTGAGAATCCATTCTGATGAAACAAACAAGAGAAGTAAAATGTCATACTCACAAAGAGATCCATAATATTTACAATGATAAACTGAAACAACATAAGTACTGTGTATCCACCAGATGGAGTCATATGTAGAACTGTATTAAAGGCTTTGTAGTGGCTTGAAAAACTGCTTGTGATATAATACCAAAAGAAATGTAAAATGAAAAATTATATATAAGGTAATTACAAAATTCAGTTTCACATAATGTTTGGTTCTCATGAGATAAGACAAGTAATATATTCTCTCAAGCTTCCTTACAAATACAGACAACATTATAGCCCACTCACTTGACAATTATCACTTTTAATTTTTTCTGTTCAATAATAACACTTAAAATTATTTTAATTAATTTAAGAGGCTTTTTAAGAATTCAATTTCTATTGTTTTCTTACCTCTTTAGGTTAAAGTAAACATAGTTTCAATGGAAATTACTCTCAATTTTTAGGGTTTACAAAATGTTACATTTTAATTTGCTGGCAGAGTCTTAAGATTCTTTTCTGAATAAATGTAGTCATCATTCTCTTAATGCTTTTAATGTTTATATTTCATAATGTCCCTCAGAAAAACTACATATTATTTAATATAAATAGACCTATCCTAACGATCTGTTTCTTTGGACTCTGTATTTTTGGTTTTAGTTACAGGGAACCAAATAAGTCTAGATCCTTCCTTCCTGTTAAACTGCTGATACTTATTTGACAGGAGTGGGAATTGAGAATTGCTTACAAATCTGCACTAAGACCTTGGAAATTCTGGCACATTATTTTGGCAGAAATGCTTGCCATGAATCTGAACAGCCAGGATGTAAAGCTAAAAGTTCTAAGTCATGGAGTGCTCAATACTTTGTTGTTTATTTCTTTGAATAACTCAGCTCTTTTAACCCCCAAAATAAAGCAATATTTAGTAAAACTATATCAAAGGAAAATGCCACTATTCAGTATATTGCTAAAAAAATAAAAGATATAGTATCATCCCTGAATTAGTTTGTTAGTCAAAAATGAAAGAAAAATCAAGGAGAACAGTCTTAATTAGAGGTTAATGTGGTCCTTGCACAGAGAACCAGTTGAAAAACCAGAATTTTACTTCATTGGAGGAAGACATTCTACATTGATTTGTCCATGCCAATTCAAAATTTCATTACTGCCAAGAGAAAACAGAGTTTCTGATTGCTCTCAGTGGTGTTGCTGGTAAATTAGGTTTATGAAATTGATGATAAAGATCTTTCCTGCAGTTTTTAACTTCTTAATTAATAAAAAACTTAAGTCACAACCATGAATACTGGATCAACACATTGTGCATTATACTAGATTTTTTTCTAAGAATTTAGAAGCTTAAAAGATAGATTACATCATGTTCAATCCGGGGTTACTTACTGAATAATTAAAGTTTTAGAGTTTGGCATTCCTTTCACTGTCATCTGGCTTCCATTGTTTTATTAAGAAATCTTTCATTGATTTTCTGTTAGTCCTTTGAAGATAATTTGTTCTTTTCCTTTGTAGAACTTTTTTGTTGTTCTCTTGCTCTTTATTATTCTTTTATTTAAAAAAAATAATTGACATGTTTCTGTATTACATTCTTTGTCAGATAAACCAATATTTGAAGGCTTCAGGCTTATTCTTCCGGTCTTTTATTTCTGTAGATTCTTGCTCTTGTTGTTTTTTTTGTTTTTGTTTTTGTTTTACTATGAGATTTTATTTCTTGACATTTTATATGTGAAACCTATTACAGGTTTGGAGTGAGGTTGGGTTCCACTCGAGAGCATTTACATTTGCTTTGGGCTGACCTATGGGGTAATATGCACCTGGGACCGCCTTAAACGTTGCATCTCCCATGCCTTGCGAATTCAGGCTGCATGAACTCTCCACAAGAATTGACTTATCTTCCCATTATACCAAAGGTATAGAAATTACTTCTTTTCTTCCAGATTCCTTGAGTGCAGTGGGTCTATTTCTTGTTTATTGTCACAAAAAATGTGTAATCCTTCGAGTTTAATTATTATTATTATCATGCTGATTCTCCTTATAGTTTCACAAATTTTAGTCGTATACAGTAGTCCCTCTCTAGATTGTGGTTCACTTATCGCAGCCTCCATGTAACTCAGGGTTTTTTAGAAATTATGCTTAATGATGTATTGCGGATTTTTCGCTATATCGCAGGATTTTGCAGTACTATATATGTATGTTGTTAGAGTCACATAGGTTTAAGAGTGTAGAATATGTTTAAGAACATAAGTAGTGTTTATAAAAGTTTGGAAAAGGTTAAAAGAGAGTGGGAAAGGTTAATAAGGGACTGGGAATGGTTTATAAGTGTGTGGGAAGGGTTTATAAAGCCTTAAAATAGATATAAATACTAAAATAAATGTAAGATCCCTACTCCACAGATTTTCACCTATTGCAGGGGTGGGAGGGCTAGAATGTAATGCCTGCAATAAGGGAGGTATTATATGTCTACTATATGTCTACTATAAACCATGTGTCCATAACCCATGAAATCGAAAGTTCATGTTAATTCATTGTCTGGACTCCTAAAAGTGCAGTAAATGAGCTCAGATAAGAAATATTGCCATTCATTGGTAAGAGCTTGATACTAACTAGGCATCAGACTTAAACAGACTTCACAATAAGAGATTGATATGATTAGACTTTTCATGAGACTATTACCAACAGTTCACTAAAATTATGTCTAGAAATATTTCCTCTCCTTGTTACTGTTTAATTCCAAAGGTAGATAACTTGTTAAATAACTTGTAATAAAAACAAGTTGCACAGAATCCCATTAGTCTTTCAAATTAAAATAAATAAATAAATAAATAAATTAGATTAGATTAGATTCACTTTAGAAACAAAAATCCATGTTTTATTCTTCTTTCCAAGGTAAAGAGTACAATAACTTTACAAATGGGTTCTCAAATAAAATTAATATGCTCCCTAACAAACAATAAAACTGATATTTAAAAATACTAATATTTTGGTAAAATTCTTACATATCCAAGACTTTCTCAGAGAATAATAAAAATGTATTAAGAAGAGCAGTACTTAAAATGATATAACAGAGTAGAAGAATTGATTGAATCAATTTAGAAAATAAGCTAAATATATGCACATTAAATGCATAATAAAGGTTATAATTCAAATCAGGAGGTGGAATACTTAATAAATGTGTGGGACCAATTATGTTTTGATACCTCCCTCATACAATACAGAAAAATAATTTCCAGGGAGATTGAAGCATTAATGTATACATAAAAAATAAATAGGAAATCAGTTCATATTAACTTTATATAAAAATGATTTAAAAAAAAAACACAAAACATCATTACCTATTTTTCTAAGAGTTCATCGAAAATCACCTTTATGCTCTGCATTTGGAAGTCTAATGTGCTTTAGTTGGTCAAAGCAAAGCAATGCTTGCATTTAGTCTGACCCATATAAGACCTTGGAGAAGTACTTCATGAAAAGTAATGCTGGAGGGTGAAAGAGAGTGTGTTTCTTGATTCTGAACTCAAGGGATGTATTTGTCAAATTCTTTTGCTATTTGAATTGTTTTATTAATTCATACTAAAAAAAAAAAAAAAAAACCCACAAAGAATCTGTCCCTGACAAGCACCTAAGATGGGAAAGAACCATATACTGTTATTATCTGATCAGAGAAAATAATATTGGAGCAAAGGGTCATGTTTCCTTATCCTCTAAGAATTAGTTATATTTTTTAATGAAACATGAAGTAAATATTCTACTTTAATGTGAGAATTCTGGGGAAAATTTTAAAAAATATCTCTGAACTTCATCACAAATATCAATGTTAGTTTATGGTGTGGCCCCACCCTGTATTCATATAGATAAACCAGCTCAGGAAGAAACAAAAATAGAAATATGCATGTCATATGTAAAATTATGGGTGATTGCTTTACTTATTTTTAAAATTTTAAAAAACTTTTAACCTTTTTTAAAAACTTAAAAACAACACTCTTAATATTATTCTTAAATTATACTGAAGAATGATTTTAAACTTTTAAATATGTCAAAATTTAGTCTTAACACACAGTATATACATTGCCAATGCTGACGGAATAATTTGACTACAGAGATGAACAATGACTTTTTTATCACTGTTAAAAGCATGGAAAGAATTGAGCCACTGTCTTATATCTCTGCACTAGAGATAGGGAGATATTTGTGACTCAGTATAACCCATGTATTGACTAAATATATTTTTACACTCTGGTAAATACATCTCTTAAAGATGAACAGGCTTCTAACTCAATATAACTATGTGTAGGTTTTAGAAGTGAAAACAACAGTCTGTGTGTGACATTTGCAGGTGCTAAAATAGGTACTGAAATACAAACACTATTTTCCCATTGGAGACGGAGGGCTTGCTGCTAAGATGGGCACATTATTTTTAGGATTTTCTTCTGAACTCTGGACAAGCCTCCATGGTGACCCTGCCTTCTGAAAATTAGGTCTATCATTGAATTTAAGATAATTCACAATTACAAAGCATTGGTCTTCAAAATATCACAAATCATGAAAAAACAAACCACATAGGGAAAATGAAGGTATCTACAGATATTGAGGAAGTCTTTATTCCAGTGCTCCTTACTCTTTCATTGTCTTCATGACCTTAATTTGCAAAAATCAATCTTGCCTCCCTGTCACCTTTCTCATCCACTCCATTCCAACAAGACTGTCTAACCCTCTATAACTAAAACAAACCAGCTGCAGCTTTTTGGCATTTTCTTCTCCATTTTGCATCTTCCATTTCCACATCCACCCAAATTCCAGTGATTCTACCAAGCACATATTAAACCACAGCCCTTCATGGAGGGACTGCAGTGAGCCCTCTTCTTGCAGCTGGTATAACCCTTGTTTAATGCACCAGTCAGTGCACACATATACTGTTCTGTGCTCTTGGTCATGTTTTGAGTTTCCCACAACATTTTGGTAAGTCTCCTGAGAACAGCAATCACAACGTTCCCTCAAAGCATACTAGGAGCTAGTATTCTATTAATGAAAGCAGTAATTTGAAGGAACATTATAATTTATTTTCCAAGCTTAGATAAGAAACAAACAAAAATATTTGTAGATCATTTTAGTACAGAGAGTTTCTAAATAGAGATTTTGATCCTTTTCGAAATTTACACTCCAATGTTAAAGACTAATTTCTTCATCCAAAAGTAGAAGATCAACTGAGGTTCACTAAAGAAGTGCTGTCCTTGCTAATCATTTTTAGTTTAAAATTTATTTTAAGTATACCTTGTACTCCCCGCCAGAACTACAGAACATACGTATGGGCTTTTACTTGTTGAAAAATGTTCTGTTGACTTTCTTTTCAAAAAATTACCTAAAAATAAGGAGTCCTTTTTCTTCATCCTTCCTGTTAAGGAAACAGAGCTGTTGGTTATTGTGTGAGCAGTTAGTTGGCCTGCAGTCCCATTCGGATTTCTCCTTTCTGATTTCAGTGGTATCAAACAAAAGCAAGCACTGGGCAGGCTGAATATTCTCTTTGATAAGCAAAATGGAGCCTGGTCTTGTACAATTGTGTGCCTGTGATCGCAGACACCCTTAAATAAGAGCGAGGGGCATGGGTTTGTAAAGAGGCTTTGAATTTCATGATTTCAAGTCGCACTTCTAATCCTTAAGGCAATTGGAATGCTCCTTCTCGTCCTTTCAAAGACTATTATAAACCACTACTATCTACCTGCTTTTCAGACTTAAAGCTCTTGAAGGTTTTCTCTTTTCCTTTGAAAGGAGGCAAACAGCTCTATTGTCGCACACAGCCTCCACACAGCACTGTGGGGATAGCCATTTGTTCTTCTGGGAGGACTGCATTGTCATTTGATCTGCCCAAGATTTGAGATGTTATGTTTGTAATCTCAACTTCCAGGAGCCAGCAAATACAATAAAGTAACTCAGATGAAGGCAGCCACAAAGATCTGGGCTATGACATTTACTACATCACTTAATTATATAGAGAAACAATCATTGATAGATTAAGTTGAGATTTTAATCATACAAACATGCAGATATGGAAAAAATCTTCTCATTCCCCTTCACATCATATCTTTGTTCCTGTCTCTGTCTTTGTTTTTGTCATTTCTTTACCACTAACTTGGAAATCACACAGTGCCTTAGGGTTCTGCCCTGATCCTTCTCATCTGTTTCTATACTTTCTCATTAAGCATTTTAACCTATTAAGCCCTGAGATTTCCTTTACCTTACTCAAGTTGATGTGATGAATCTCCTACTCACACCTTTTATTTATCTCCCAACTTATGTGTCTTGCCATCTACTGTTTAATAGGTGACTTACAGATCTTAAAATTCAACATGACTTCCCACAAAGATAAAGGCCTAGACTGACACGCTCCATCTCCCTCCACAACTAAGAAGGAATACAACTACTGCAAAACCAGAAATAACCAGAATTTCCAGAAAATAAAGTCACATGGAAGGCCAACATATGAAGTTATAAACAAGTGGTGTTCTTCCAGGCGGGTAGGAGGGGTGATGCTGGGGTGGAGAGATCAAGCTGTGCTGGTGGAAGCAGCAGCAGTGACTGCGGTGAGAAAGCGGTAAGCACAGACACCTGTATTTAAGGGGAGATGAGAAGCGCCTGGGCAGCACCCAGACCTGTCAACTTGTGATTCCAATGCTGGGGAAGGCAGACTCCCACTGCATTGGACTGTGAGGCCTGGAGTGGGTGGGGAGAGAGGAGGAGGCTCCCGGTCTCTCAGCGGAGAGTCAACAGCAGGAATCCATCTTGGACCCCTGCTCCCACACAAAGCACCACAGCATGGTGAGAAGGGTCGCCCAGTTGTGACGAGTACATGGGGCTCAGCCCCCTATAGCGTAGGAGGTGTGACAGCCCTGCCCAAGAAGGAAAGGTAGACAAAAACAGTCAGGATGGCAGGGATCATGATAGAGACCCCAGTCACGCAGCTGACCAGACAGCAAATACATGAGTCAAATTCATCTGACTCATTAAACCATGACCTTTAGCTAGGAAGAATGTAAGAAAATGTAGTCCTGCAGCTTTGTTTTGAGAAATTATAACAATTCAATATTCACAGGAGTCAACTGACTTTAAATGAGCAGCCTAACTGGGATTGGGACCCTTCTTTCTCTCTCTAAATTCACTGACTTTTTGCAAGATTGTGAAGTCAGCAAATTTGCAACCCATAGAATGCAGAATGGGGTGTGAAATCAAAGTGACAAAGAAGAGAAGGGAAGAAGATAATATTACGTTGTTGCTGTAATCTTGTGGGTTTCACACAGACACTGGATTAATGTGTATTGATGGTATTAATAGACACTTAAGTCCAGAGATTTGCATTTGTTTGGAAATAGTTTTCACCCCAAATAATAATCAAATGAAACTCTGTTGAGGACGACCAGAACAGGGAATGGCTTCTAGGTCTAAACTAGTCTCTTTATGGCTCCAGGGCCTTCAGATTGCCTCATATAAAACACCAGGCAAACAGAGAGAGAGAGAGAGAGAGAGAGAGAGAGAGAGAGAGAGAGAGAGAGAGAGAGAGATGCAGTTCCTGCCAGTTACTTTATCACACTAGTTCTGATTAAGTATTAGATAGAAAAGCACACAGTGCTTCTTTCTTCCTCCATCCACAGGAAGGACGGTTCTTGGCATTTGTCTTGGGGAGGGAATCAGTTTTGGATTTATCTGTGTGTTTAGGCACAGAAACCAATACCCTCTGACAATTATGTTTATCTCTATATGCAAGGGAATTTCCATCATTTGAGTATAAAAAAGAAAATGTGAGGTTTCAAGTTCTCTGGATGACACACTGAGGACTCCCTGAAGCAGGCCAGGTCTCCATTGTCCCTCTTCTGAACTACTTCAGTATCTCTCCTTGTGGTCCCCTTTCCTCCAGCCTTTTCCTTTCAATTTCTTCTTCACTATCCTGCCAAAGTCATCTTTCTCAAACACAACTATGATCATGTCACTCCCTTGTTTTGAATCTTTCTGAGTTTCTTCTTTGCTCTTAAACTAAAGTCCTAACCCAGCTTCAAGCTTTCAAGCCAGGCCCACACTGCTCTCATCAATGGCTCCTTGCTGACCCCACTGCGTCCCACCATAATCCATTTCAAAGCCATGGTGTTACTGTAGTTTGTGGAACGGAGACGCAGAGGAAAAAACTAGCAGACAGAATGAGTGGCCAGCAAAGAACGGAGGGCTATAGCTCACTCAGGCCATCAGCAAAGACTAGCAGTCCAGCCGTTCCTTTTATTAGGTTACAAAAGTTACTAAAAATAGAATCAATAGGATATATATGTATGGTTACAATGCTAAACTACATTTTATCTAAAAACTACAAAGCAAGGTAATAAGTGACAAGGGTCTGTTCCATCTCAGATGTTATCACTATAGGAAAGGAGACACTGTCCCGGAGGACTCCTTTGTTCTCAAGAGCCTGTGACCTGGCCACCAGAAGCCGCATGAAGCTGTTGGTGTCAGCGAAACTTGCTTGTAAGTTCTCGCAGGCTGAGTCATAGACCACCTGGGAGGTGGGGCTCATGTGCAAGCCCCCATGCAGGTGCCATTTGGCTTTCCTCTTCACCATGGGAAACCACCTTCGTTTCTTTAAAAGTACTAAATTCTGTGTGCCCTCTGTTTTTTCTCACACACCATTTCCTCTTGCCAGGAGCACCCACTCCAATCTCTCCTTTTCCTTCAGGTCTCAGCTGACAGGACACTTTTCCAGAAAGATCTCAAGCCATTCTCCTTTTAAGTCTGGTCTACCTGCCCTGCTTTGAGCTCAGCATCTCCCTAGTGTAGCACGGAGCACACTGTTACTATAACACACTACATTTCCTACACCCTCAGTGTGACACATGCAAGCACAGTGCCTGCTTCAGTGGGTTCTCAGTAGCTGTTTTGAAGAGCAAGTGGACGGCTGAAATTGCACCCATTTCAGCTCTATTGGGTTTGAACCCCAAATATGAATATGAGGAAAATACAAGCAAACGTAATGCTACCTCACAATAACTGGCAGCAAAAGTGGAGATGCATTAGTTAAAAAGGGGCTTCAGTTCCAGGCTGAGTTCAATAAAGGGGGGAGGGTCTAGGGATAGTGACTGGGCAGAGCTGAGTGCTGAGCATGCTCTAAATGCCAACTGTTCCCCTGAAAGCTTGGTGTTCTGCCTGGTGCACAATGTCTTTAAGAAGGTGCCACAGAACCTTCCTAGCTCTAGTGTGTGTGCTCAAGGGTCAGCCATTCCCCATTCTTTAAAAAAAAAAAAAAAAAAAACAGCCGAAAGAGTTCTACTCTTTGTTGGGTGTAGGCATGCAGGGTCTGGGACGTTCATTCATTTGAGGGTATTTGGACATTCAGTGGTTGGGTTGGCCAGGTGGCCAGTGTCTGGAACACTCTAGGCAAGAATAGCTCACTGGTCTTTTAAAACCCACATCTAACTTGTGAATCACACACTTACGTGTATTTCCAAACCCTTGGTACAGAGGCCTAAACTCAAACTGCACTATTTCATTCAAACTACATCAGCAAGCTTTATAGCTAATGGTTGTAAGACTTGAATACATTACACAATAACCTTGTAAAATAATGAAGAAAATGTCAAGACAACCTTATTGGGTGGTAGTGAGTATGTGTGGATAGGGGTTGTTTTAACCTTGGCCCTGGGTGGGTTTTCCCAGCAACCCCTCTCAGAGTGTAGTGCAGGTGACAATATGTATAATGGTCGCTGAATATATCCGTGAATAAGGCTATAGGGGATGTAGGCAAGAAGTTCAGGTGGTTTCTCACATTTCTAGCTTGTGCTGGGTGGGTTATGGTCACTACCACTAGATAGAAAATGCAGGAGAATGAACTGAGTGATTCTGGGTGAGGTTAGGTGGAGAGAGGAAGTCATGGCCATGCTGAATTTTTTTTTAATATGTTTTATTGGTTATGCTGTTACCATTGTCCCAATATCTTTTCCCTCTGCTCCCCTCCACCTAGTGACCCCCTCCCTCCAGTTGTCCCTCCGCTTAGTCCATGCCCATTGGTTGCGTATATAGTTCTTCTCAACAGCTTCCTGTCTATTCCACTCCCTCCTACTATGCTTTTTAATTCCTGTACCATCTCCCTCCCTTTCCCCCCTTTCACCTCTCTGCTGATCTCACCCCAATATGTTCCCCATGCCTATAATTCTTTTTTTGACCCCCATTGCCTACTTAGTTTGCCTTTGTCTCAATTCCCTAGCTTCTGCTGTTGGTTGTTGTGATACAGTTTTCATTTTAATGTTCTTAGTTTAGATCCTCCTTCTTCTAAACAAGTCCCTATAACCTCTCAAATAACAGTGGTTTGGATTTAATGAACTCCTTCAGTTTTACTTTGTCCTGGAAGCACTTTCTCTGCCCTTCTATTCTGAATGACAGCTTCACTGAATAGAGTAATTGTGACTCTAGGTTGTTGCTTTCCATTACTTTGAATATTTCTTGCCAGTCCCTTCTTGCCTTCAGAGTCTTCTTTGAGAAATCAGCTGATAGTCTAATTGGGACCTCTTTGTACATAATTCTCTTCTTCTCTCTTGCTGCTTTTAAGATTCTCTCTTTATCTTTAATTTTTGTCATTTTGATTATAATGTGTCTTGGTGTGGTTCTCCCTGGGTCCAGTTTATTTGTAACTCTGTGCTTCCTGGACCTATAAGTCTATTTCCTTCCCCAAGTTAGGGAAGTTCTGCTTCATTATTTTTCCACATAATTTTTCAAGTTCTAGGTCTTCTTCTTCACCTCTGGCAACCCTATAATTTGGATGTTGGTTTGCTTATAGCTGTCTCAGAGGTTTCTGAGCTTCTCCTCATTTTCTTCACTTTTTGTTTCCTCTTTCTGCTCTGGTTGACTCTTTGTTCCTTCCCTGTGTTCCGATTTGTTGATTTGATCCCTGATTTTTCTTCCCTTACCACTTGTTTCATAGGTATTTCATTCATTTTAGCAGGACTAGCCTCTATTCCTTCCCCATCTTGATTAAGACCCACTACTAGTTCTGTAAGTTGTCTTATAACTATAGCCCTGAACTGAGCCTCAGAAAGATTATCTATCTGTCGGTCCAGGACTAAACCTGTAGATGGTGCTTTCATGCTGTTTTAAAATTCAGTTTTGTTTTTTATTTTAAATCCCTAGGTAAATATATGCTCCCTTTATTTATTTTTGTTTTATGCAGATATATTAAAATAGTATTATTTATATTTACTTTTGTGTTTTTTTATTATAATAATGGGAAAAACTATCCTTACCATTGGAAAATTCTACCATAGTTACTCTTTATAAACATTAAGTGCTTCCTTAGACAAAATAATAATCACTTTTGAGGAAATTCAAGATGGCAGAGGAGTAAGTGGCAGCTATACTAATTCCTCTCAGGACCAAACTGGCATTACAACTAAATTGTAGAGAAATCATCCAGAATGACCAACTGAACACTAACTGGAGAGAAGCCTTATAACCAAGGACAGACAGAAGAAACCACTTCACCACAACAAGACTGCCACTTACCCTGGACTCTGGCAGAGGGAGGGCCGAGTGGAGTAGAATAGGCTGAGGAGAGTCTGGGGCTGGTGGCTCTGAGGGGAGAACTAAAGGACTAGCTACCAGGATCCCTGTGTTAGTCCCCATAATGCAGAAGCCATCTTTCTCAGACAGAGCACTCCTCTCCAAGTGGCATCAGCCTGAAGAGAGCAATAGCCCCACACACAGGAATTACTCTGCCCCACCCTGTGCTTCTTAAGTCTGGCTGCTAATTACAACTTGATTAGATTAACAAATATCAGTTTAAATCCAAGGCAGAAATTACAAGCAGCAGCCAAAATGGGAAGACAAAGAGTTAGACCTCAAATGAAAAAACAAGAGAATTCTCCAGAATAACTAGATGGAATGCAAGCAAGCAATTTATCAGATGGAGAGTTCAGAGTAATGATTTTAAGGGTACGCAACAGCATGAAAAAAGCTATAGAAGTCATAGAAAAGGACCAGTCAGAAATAAAGAATGCAATATCAGAGATAAATAATACACCAGAAGGAATAAACAGTAAATTAGATGAAGCAGGGGATAGAATCAGTGTTTTGGAAGACAACATAGGAAAAAAAAACACCCAGGCAAAGCAGCAAAAAGAGACAGATTTTTTTTTTTAAAGAAGAGAACTTAAGAAACATTTTGGACAACATGAAACATAACAACATCCACATCATGGAAATACCAGAAGGAGAAGAGAGCGAGCAAGGGATTGAGAACCTATTTGAAGAAATAATGACCATAAACTTCCCTAATCTGGTGAAGTAAAATTTCACTCAAGTCCAGAAAGCTCAGAGATCCCCAAACAAGTTCAATCCAAAGAGGCCTACACTGAGATACATCATAATTAAAATGAAAAGGCTTAAAGACAAAGAGAGAATCCTAAAAGCCACAAGAGAAAAGCAGGTAATTATCAACAAGGGAGCACCAATTAGACTGGCATCTGCTTACTCAACAGAAACGTTTCTGGCCAGAAGGTGATAAAAAGCAAGGACCAATAATGAAGACTACTTTACCCAGGAAGGTTATTATTTAAAATTGAAGGAGAAATAAGGAGCTTCCAAGAAAAGAAAAAGGTAAAGGAGTTTGTTAGCACCAAACCAGTACTACAACAAATGTTAAAAGTCTTGTTTTAAGAAGTAAAAAAGAAGAAGAAAAATATAAAGGAAAACAGCTAAACAGTCTAACAATATAATGGCACTACAAATGTATCTTTTAATAATCACCTTAAATGTAAATGGCTTAGGTGCCCAACCAAAAGACATAGGGTAGCTTAATGGATAAGAAAACAAGAGCCGTATATATGCCGCCTCCAAGAGAACCATCTTAGATCAAAAGAGAGAGACTAAAAGTAAAGATCTGGTAAAAGATATTTCATGCAAGTAGAAAAAAAAAAAGCTGTGGTAGCAGCACTTATATCTGACAAAATATACTTTAAAACCAAGGGAGAAACAGAGAAGAATACTACATAATGATAAAGGGAACAATCCAAGAAGAGGGTATCACCCTAGTAAACCTTTATGCACCCAACATAGAAACATCTAAATATGTAAAGCAAATCTGGATGGACATAAAGGAAAAGATCAACAGAAATACAATCATAGTTGGGAATTTTAACACCCCATTGACTTCAATGGATAGATATTCCAGGCAGAAAATCAACAAGGAGACAGTAGTCTTAAATGACACACTAGATCAAATGGATTTAATTGATATCTTCAGAGCACTTCACCCTAAAGCACCACAATATACATACTTTTCAAGTGCAAAGGGAACACTCTCTAGGATAGACCACAGGTAGGACACAAAACAAGTCTCAATAAATTTAAGCAGATTCAAATCACATCAAGCATCTTCTCTGATCACAATGCTATGAAACTAACAATCAATCACAAGAACACTGAAAACCATGCCAAGACATGGAAGCTAAATAACATGTTATGAAACAATGAATGGGTCAACAAGGAGATCAAGGAAGAAATCAAAAGATACCTAGAAACAAACAAAAATGAGGACACTGGGAAAGCAATCCTAAGAGAGCAATTCGTAGCATTACAGGCCTATCTCAAAAAGTAAGAAAAACCTCAAATAAACAATTTAACTTCACACTTAAAGAACTTGAAAAAGAACAAGGAACAAAGCACAAAATAAGTAGAAGGAAAGAAAAATAAAAATCAGAGCAGAAAAAAAATGAAATGGAGTCTAAAAAAATGATACAAATGATCAATGAATCCAAGAGCTGATTCATTGAAAAGATAAACAAGCTTGACAAATCTTTAACTAGACTCATTAAGAAAAAAAGAGAAAGGACTCAAATAAATAAAATCATTATTGAAAGAGGAAAAATAATGGACACCAAAGAAATACAAAGGATTGTAAGAAAATATCATGGACAATTAATTATATGCCAACGAACTGAACAACCTGGATGAAATGAATTAATTCCTAGAAACACATAATCTTCCAAAAATAAGTCAGGAAGAATCAGAGAATCTGAATAGACATGTTGCACACAATGAAATTGATGCAGTAATTAAAAATCTCCCAACAAACAAATGCTCTAGACTAGAAGGCTTCATAGGTGAATTTTACCAAATATTCCAAAAAGAAGTAACAGTTCTCCTCAAAATATTTTCTAAAATTCAAAGGAGGGAAGGCTTCCAAACTTATTTTACAAGGCCAGAATTATCCTAATTCCAAATCCAGATAAAGACACTACAAGGAAAGAAAATTATAGGCTAATTTTCATTGGTGAACATAGATTCTAAAATCCTCAACTAAATATTAGCAAACCAAATACAGCAATGCATCGTAAAGCTCATACATTATGATCAAATGGGATTTATTTCAGGAATGCAAGGTTGGTACAACATTCACAAATCAATAAATGTGATTGACCACATAAACAAAATGAAGGGTAAAACCAAGTGATCATATAAATAGATGCAGAAAAAGCTTCTGATAAAATCCAACACCCAAAGTGGAATTGGAAGGAACATACCTCAACATAATAAAGGCCAAGTATGACAATCCCACTGCCAGCATCATACTCAATGGGCAGAAACTACAAGCATTCCCCTTAAGACTGAGAACAAGATAGGCATGTCTGCTTTCACCTCTCTTATTCAAAATAGTACTGGAAGTTCTAGCCACAGCAATCACACAAGAAGAAGAAATAAAAGCCATCAAAATTGGAAAGGAAGAAGTAAAACCGCCTTTATTTGTAGATAACATGATACTGTACATGAAGAACCCTGAAGATTCCACCAAAAAACTACTAAAACTGATTAATGAATTCAGCATCATAGCAAGATACAAAATTAATACCCAGATACCAGTTGCTTTTTTCTGTGCCAACAACAACTAACAGAATAAAATTAAGAAAACAATCCCACTCACAATAGCTTCAAAAAGAATAAAATACCTAGGAATAAACCTAACCAAGGATGTAAAATGCCTGTACCTGGAAAATTATAAGACACTAAAGAAAGAAATTGAAGAAGATACAAATAAATAGAAGCCCATCTTAAGTTCATGGATAGGAAGAATTAACATCATTAAAATGTCCAAACTACTCAAAGCAACCTATCAAGATTCCAATGACGTATTTCACAGAACTACAACAAATATTTCAAAAATTTATATGGAGCCACAAAAGGCCCTGTAGGGCAACAACAATCCTGAGAATGAAGAACAAAGATGGAGGGATCACACTACCTAATATCAAACTATACTGCAAGGCCATAGTAATCAGAACAGCTTGGTACTGGCATAAAAAACAGATACATAGATCAATGGAACAGAATAAAGAGCCCAGAAATAAACCCACACCTTTATAGTAAATTAATATTTGACAGGGGAAGCAAGCACATACATGAGCTAAAGATAGTTTATTTAATAAGTAGTGTTGGGAAAATTGGACAGATATGTACAGAAAAATGAAACTAGGCTACTTTCTTACACCACAAACAAGAATAAATTCAAAATGGATCAAAGTCTTAAATTATAGACCCCCAAACCATAAAAGACCTAGAAGAAAGCATACGCAGCAAAATCTTGAATATTGCTCATAGAATTTTCCATCATATATCTCTCCCCAGGCAAGGGAAACAAAAGAAAAAATAAATAAATGGGACTACATCAAACTAAAAAGATTTTACACATGTTGTGTCAGGGTCAGCGTAGCCAAGATCCTTGCCTCCACATGCAAGTATTTTCATTTGCTTAGGTCATCCTTATCTAAATATAACTTCTTAGTGCGTAAGTGTTATGCCATCACACAGCTCAGACAGGCTGGGTGCCACCTTTGTTAACTTCATGTATATATATATGGGCCCCTGTTGTTCAAGAGGTGCAAGTGATATTGGCTTCCCAAGTCCTCGCCCACCGCCACAAGGTACGAGTAAAAGCAGATGATCCCTTGAACCGCGCGACTCCCCATTCTGCTTGCCGCCAAGAGAATTGTAAAGCAAATCCTGTTGTTCCCAACCTTGCCTGCCGGAGCGACATTAAACTGGTATGACTCCCGCTCCAACGCTCCACTTTTGTTTTTCAGTCTCCACGAATCTAACGTAAGCTTAGCTGGAGTTGAACTAGTGTGCTGACAAAGCACCGCAAAGGAAAATATCAACAAAGCAAAAGACAGTCCACAGCATAGAAGAACACATTTGCCAATACACCTGATAAGGGGTCATATCCAAAATTTATAAAGTGCTTACAAAACTCAGCACCAAAAAAACAAACAGCCCAATTAAAAAATGGGCAAAGGACCTGAATAGACACTTCTCCAAAGAAGACATACAGGTGGCCAATAGACATAAGGAAAGCAGCTCAGCATCACTCATCATAGAGAGATGCAAATTAAAACCACAATGAGATACCACCTCACACCGGTCAGAATGGCCATCATCAATAAATCAACAAACAGTTAGTGCTGGTGAGAATGTGGGGAAAGAACCCTTTTGAGCTGTTGGTGGGGATGCAGACTGGTGCAGCCACCGTGAATAATAGTGTGGGTGTCTTCACAAAATTAATAATGGATGTGCCTTCTGACCCAGCAACCGCACTTCTGGGAATATATCCGAATGAACCCAAACCTCTAATTTGAAAGAACATAAGTACCCCTATGTTTATTGCAACATTATTTATAATTGCCAAGATATGAAAGCAGCCCAAGTGCCCATCAGTAGATGAGTGGGTAAAACAACTATGGGACATTTACACAATGAAATTCTAATTGGCCATTAAAAAGAACATTTTACCCTTTGCAATATCATGGATGGATCTGGGAACTTCATGCTCAGTGAAATGAGCCAGTCAGAGAAAGACAGATACCATATGATCTCACTCATATGGGGGATCTAATGAACAAACTCAAATAACAAGCAAAACAGAGCCAGACCCACAGATGGAGAGTGAATGACAGTCAGTTTCGGAGCAGGGGCAGGAGGGTTAGGGGTTGGAAAAATTGAGAAAAAGGAAAAAGGACTCATGGACCCAGACCACAGTGTGGTGGTTGCTGGGAGGAGGGGGTGGAAGGGGCCTAAATGGTCATGGGGAAAAAATACCATAAAGATTAAACTTAAAGAATGAAATAATCACTTTCACATCCTTTTTTTTCTTTTCTTTTTTTCCAAATTCTAATTTATGTTTGAAGGCTAGACTTTTTCTTAAATCATATTTTATTAAATATGCTATTACAGTTGTCCTGATTTTTCCCTTTTTGCCCCTCTCTGCTCAGCACCACCCACTCCCTCAGGCAATTCCCCCGTCATTGTTCATGTCCATGGGTCATGCATGTAAGTTCTTTGGCTACTCCATTTCCTACACTGCACTTTACACCCCCATGGCTGTTCTCTAACTACCTGTTTGTACTTCTTAGTCCCTGAACTCTTCCCCCATTCCCCCACAATCCCTCTCATCTGGCAACCATCAAAATGTTCTTCGTATCCATGATTTTGTCTCTGTTCTTCTTGTTTGCTTAGCTTGTTTTTTAGATTCAGTTGTTGATAGATATGTATTTTTTGCCATTTCATTGTTCATAGTTTTGCTTTTCTTTTTCTTAAATAAGTCCCTTTAACATTTCACATATAATGGTTTTTCTGTAACTGTCAACCAACTTACTTTGCTGTCGCTGTTCTTAAATAAAATGGCTTCACTGCGAATTGGGTGAAAGGGGGCTTAAAGATATAACAATTCCATATGAGAATCATGTTTGTAATTATCAGGTAAAAAAAAAAAATTTCTGGCTCTCACTGTTGTGGCTCTGTGGGTTGGGCATCATCCCCCAAATTGAAAGGTCACTGATTAGGTTCCTGGTCAGGACATAAGCCTGAGTTGCTGGCCAGGTCCTTGGTTAGGGGCCTGTGAGAGGCAACCAATCAATGTTTCTCTCTCTCTCTCTCTTTTCTAATCTTTTTTTTTCCCTCTTTTTGAGAAGGGAGCAGTGGTGGGAGAGAGAACCGGGGTAGTGGGGTGCGGAGTGCTGGGCAAGGGGAAGGAAGCAGGGGTGCATGTTGGTACTGGGAGGGGCAGGAGGGACAGGAGTGTAACCCAGGGTCAAACTCAAACTTGGAGAATCCAGCACCCACTGCCAGCAAGAGGGGGTGAAACTGAGCAGAGTGAGGGGAAAGTGGGAAGCAAGGGGAAGGAAAGGAAGTCAGGAAAGAGGAAGGAAAGGCAGGAGCCAATGTTTCTCTTGCACATCAATGCTTCTCTCCTTCTCTTTCTCCCTCCCTTCCCCTCGCTCTAAAAATAAATAAATAAAATCGGTTTTAAAATTCCTGGAATTAAGGTACAGGAACTCTGGCTTAAAACAGAGCTGTCAACTTGGAAACAAAGTTTCATACATTTGGAACTGTAATTTGTTTTATTTTTCTGTAATTGTATCAGAAAGTAAGATTTGGCATAGCTGGGACATTATTTTACTGGATCAGTCTGACTTTGAATAAAGCAAATAGATACTAAAATTTTGTAGTAGAAGGAAGAAAAAGTCTTTCAAGGCATTCTCCTTTAAGACCAAAAATGTGAAAGTATGCATGCACTGGAAATTAAAAAGAAAAAAGAAGTAAAGAAGGCATTTTATTTTCTTGCCCATGAAGTTGGTCATGTGGCTGTATTTTTTACCTTAAACTCAGGTTAAATGTAAGCTAAGTTACATTAAGCTAAAAGCTCAGAAATAGAAATTGTGTTCATCAAAACACAAGACACTTTCCAGGTTTTCCAACTAGTTCTTTGCAGCCACCTGACAAGTGACTGAATTGGGGATGTTCCACAGCTGGTGTGGTGGTAGGTGTGTGTTCAGACATAGAGGAGAAATACAACAATTCTGCATAGTGCAAACATTTATAAAAATGATGAGCATATCTCTGGAAAAAGAAGAACATTTAAATCCCTTGAGAGAGACAGTCTGATAACTTACTTTTTGAATCACTGGAGATTACATATGTGAAAGTACATTGGGAATGATGATACCCTATAGAAATATCACATTGCAGCGCTACTGCTATGTGTAACAACAACCTGCATATTATACTGGCTCGGAGCCTTTCTGAAACTTTTATACTGGGATTAGTGTCAACATAAAGAAATTATAGAATAGAAAGATGAAAAGTCACTTGTGGGTGCTTTTAAAATTAGAATAGATCTCAAGAAACATTACATGAATCAGGATATACATGATTAGCATAAAAACCTTTAAAAGAGCTTTAGGAGAATTGATGTCTTGTAATGTAAAGAGAATTGTACATTTGTAATCATAACAAACGTACATGCTTTTTGCTTTTTGAATCTATTCCTGCCCATAAAATTTATATTTTCTGAAGGAATCTGTGGATCTGGCTATAACACTAATCACTCACTTATATCTTTGCTTCTATTTAAAGACTAAAGTATTTCATATTAAACTTGGTAACTTTTCTTATCTAACGAAGGGTACATTTCCTCTTTTTCTTTTACATCTTGAATCACTTGCTATAAATCTATATAAATCAGATATAATGACAATTAAGTAAGAACTTCAAGTCCTATTCATTCTGCAGTGACGTCTTTCTGGGCTTCGTGATTGCTCAGCCCTAAGTACAAGCCCTATAAAGTGACGGGCTTTGAAGTGCTGGTCAGGGTGGAGTGAAAAGCCACTGCTGGTGACAATACTCAACCCGCAGCCAGTACCAAGTTCTAGTTCAGCTCTAAGGACAGAGTACTGGTGGAGCCCAAGAAAAGTTTCTCAGTCACTTGGTAAGTACAGAAATGCCTCAAATTCTCACTTATGAATGAATTTTCTAATTTCTTTTGGTTAAAAGATGCTTTCCTTGCTTTCTCTTTTACTCAATACTCATTCTTAAAGTAATGCATTCAGATAACCTTTTTTTTTTTTTTTTTTTTTTTTGCTTGTATACAAATGTTTGTCTGAAGGTTTCAGTAGATACATTTGTATTTGAAGCTTTCAACTTTTTCTTTTTTTGAATGTCAAATGTTGCGTGAACCTACAAAGCATTTATTTTTCTCTTTATTTTAAGATTAAATGCCTTAATTTTTATTGACAGAAAGAGAAACAGTCCTTGAGATCTTACATTTCTACCTAAAAATTAGATATAAATATAACACATGTAAGAATTAGATGTAAAAGACACAAGGCTTGGTTTTAATATATTTTTCTTTTATGGCAACAACTATTATAATAACAATATGTGGCTTAATGATTTGATGGTATTAATTTTCAATATTAATTGAGTTAAGTTGTTCAACCCAGGCATAAGAAAATAAGGTTCCAGTAATATCTTACAATCAAAAGCTGGAAAAGGAATATATATACAAAACAATTTTTATATATTCTCATATATACATATATATATATACACAATACACATATTATTAAATAGATGATACCCCAGTATATATTAATCAGATGCTAAAATTTAGCATGGAAGAAACAGTTGTTTGAAACTGTTAGAAAGGATAGCAAACTCGGATGTCACATCTCTGTTAGAAGCGCATGGTCCCTAGGATTATTTCCAACACTGTAAGAGTGTGCATTCAATATATATTGATGCTCGGGCCTACTATGTGCCTCCTGAGAAGTGTGCAGCTGTTGGAAAGCATCCTCATTTTTACTTACCTTCCTTTCATTGAGAGAAATCTTCTTGATTAAAAAAGTTAATATTGCAGTATAACTTAATTTATAAGGTGAAAATTGTTTTCCACACTCTGCAAGAACCCTCAGAAACTTCTGCAAGATATTCAGAATTACTGGGTATATTCCTGATAATCATAAAAACACTTACTATGTTTACTGCAGTATTATTTACAAGGCTCAAGATACAGAAACATCCTCTGTGTCCCTGGATGGGTGACTGGATAAATCAGTAGTACATATGCACAGTGGAATACTACTCAGCCATTAAAAATGATGAAATATTGCCATTTTTTGACAACATGCAGAGATCCTGACAGCACCATGCTAAGTAAAATAAATCAGACCAAAAAGTCCAGAACCACACCGTGTCTCTCACATCTGGGATATAAAACACAAAACCACAAATGAACAAACACATTTTAAAAAAGCAAACAAACTCACAGATGCAGACAACAGTATGGTGGGTTACCAGAGGGGACGTGGGGTCAGGGGAAGAAGAAGAGGGTAAAGGAAGTCAAATACATGGTGATGGACGGAGACGGGGCTTTGAGTGGTGAACACGCAGTGTAATATACGGGTGATATAGTAAACCATTGCACACCTGAAACTTACATAATGTTACTAAGAAATGTTACCTCAGTAATTTTTTTGAAAAGAAGAATTACCTGGTGGCGACTTCTGTGGTTGTAAAATCTGATGCGACTCTCCTTTTCAATGCACAGAGATGGAAAACGAAAAGAAGTCCCAGCTCCTCCTGCTCCTGCTGCTCTTCAGCACACTGGTGTCCCAAACCGTGGCATTGCGTCTTCTCCAAGAAGAAGATCTGAGGTAAGTTTCCTTGCAGTTCAGACAGCTGAACACTCCGTCTTCATCTAAAAGAGAACCACCCCCCACTCTGGACACCGTCAGTCTGTTCTCTGTATCTATGAATCTGTTACTGTTTTGTTTGTTCGTTTATTTTGTTTCTTAGAGTCCACATATAAGGTTAAACCATATGGTACTTGTCATTCTCTGACTGCAATATATAAGGGTCAATTTTAAATTTAAAAAATTTCCCTATGTTTTTGCACATCTCAATTTTTTTAATTGCATATTATTTATTTAAATGTTTGGTTGATATGCTAACCAGAATTTTTAACATAATTTTAACATGATTATTCTTTTGTACATCCCTTACTAAAATTATATTAATACATAAGATTAGAAACCAGAAGGCCCATAAAATTTATTGAATTTGAGTGACTATTCAGCGATGGAAAGATTCTCTGGGATTGATCAACACAGAGAAACATATCATACCAAGAATCTCTGAAGTTAAGTTTCAGGACTTAGAGGAGAAAATAGTACTTGCGGACTGTTTCGGCCAAATGATACAAATCTTTAACAAATACAGAAAGGGTTCCAAGTTGTCATATCAAATATTACCTTTTTTCAAAGTTTCATTTTGTATAAAATTTTTTCTCCTTCACAAAGTGATGATACTAGCAAGGAAGTATACACTGTTCAATGCTCTGATGGAATTGAAATGAGTAGCTTTTATGCTTGGCACATACAGCTTATAAAAGTTGTATGGCACGTATTATATGGGATAAGCAAAACTTAACAGTGTATATTCTCATAAACCATAGAAGCCTTAATCAACTACACATCCCATATTTTAAGTTGTTGATACTTTTCAAGATTTGGAGTGTCTTATTTCAGGTTAAGTACAAATATGTTATCTTCTGAGAAAAAGTTATTATGCTTCAGTGACAGAACACTATTTGAAGGAGCAATTAAACTTAATCAAGTTTCATTAAAAGCAGACACTGACCTCTTACAAAAGGCATTAGCTGAAAATAGCAGGTGAGTTTATTTTAACGGAGTCGCATTCTGAAAATGGGTTTTTGGAATATACGTGTTTCATTGTCGTGTCTCCATGAAGCTGTTTCCACAATGTGACATCAGGTGTGCACATGCCAGGGCCCCGTCCAGCCCGGCGCATTGCCACCTGTGCAGCTGTGCCTGATGTGCTTTGTGTAGAGAGGCCGTATGCGCTGGCATGAACTGAACATGCTCTTGAATTCAGCTCCACAAAATGCCAACAGGAGAAGTTGCACCAAGTCTGATAAAACTATAGCTTTCGGGATTCCAGGATAGAGGACTTTCTTGAGCGAGAGTTTTATGTCAAGGTCAAGAAAAGATGTCTAATAATCAAAGATATTCATTCCAAGAGCCTTTTGTCAAGAGCAACATTCAAGTATAGCCAGAGTAGCTGCCCACTCAAAACAGAGTATAATGGCTTCCTCATTAGGACAGTAAAGGTGGTTGATAGATATGAAGGTCATCTCTATATTAAGAGATTATTGGAAATATACCCTAAGAAACCCAAATCAATCACCAATTTAGAAGAACTTATGCACCCCTATGTTCATAGCAGCACTATTTACAATAGCCAAGTGATGAAAACAACCTAAATGTCCATCAGTAAATGAGTATATCCAAAAACTGTGGTTCATTTACATAATGGAATACTAGGCAGCAGAGAGAAAGAAGGAACTCCTTCCTTTTGCAACAGCGTGGATGGAACTGGAGAATATTGTGCTAGTGAAATAAGTCAGGCAGTGAAAGACAAATACCATATGATCTCACCTATAAGAGGAATCTAATGGACAAAATAAACTAACACTAATGAACAAAATAGAATCACAGGCACGGAAACATGGAACAGACTGAAAGTGACCAGAAGGTGGGGGAAGAGGATAATTATGGAAAGAAGGGAAAGGACAACACAGAACATGTATGAATGACCCAGGGACACGGACAACAGGGTGGGAATTGACTGTGGGAGCCAGCAGATGGGCTGGGAGGAGGGCAAGAGGGAAAAGATTGGGAAACCACAATAGAATAGCATTTTTAAATGATTTTAAAAAAGAGATTATGATTCCAATTAAGTTTGGAGAAGAAATAGCAAAAGGCATAATATCATTTTCTTATATATATTTTAGGTAGAAGAATAAAACTGCACAGATTAATCAAAAACTGATCAATCAATTCACTAGAAACTGATTTAAATATATTATTTTTTTCTTGCCAATATGTCTTAGAGAAGAATTAGTTTTATAAATCCTATCAGGGGACATTTTTTAACATTGAGATATACTTCCAAAAACATTTTTTTAACTTAACAAAATTTTGGGCTGCAAATATAGAATACATTTCGATATAAGTGACAGGAAAAACTCACTTTGGATATAATTTTGCATGAAAACTTCTATAATAAGTTGGTGAATTTCCTTGTTACTCATTAAGTCAAAGTAATATTTTACAAAATCGTTTTTAAAACAATGGCTAACCTTTCTTTTTGTTTTAAAAATGTCAGACATGTTGAGGGAGATTTCACCAGTTACTTTAATAGTGTCTTGAGTCATCGTTCTGCCAAAAAATACCTTGCAACCCTTATTGGAAAATGAGTGAGGTAAAGAGAACTTATTATTGTTTATTATTACTTATTATTGTTATCAAACACATTATTATTGTTTAACTTGGAATTATATTTTTTACCATTAATGATATTTACTTTGTTAAAAATTGATAACACTTCATAATGTTCAATTTAGTTAAATATGCCAAGCCCATGATTAGGAAATAATACCTTCTATTCTAAAATGCTCACTGGCTTCTGACACACTTATATATTTTTAGTAGCAATCACTTTTAAATTGGCAATGAACTTGAAGTAGACACAGTAAAAATAAATAACACATAGTATAAAATTAAGAGAATTTTAATGTTAACCAGAGTACTTGTTTTTTAACTTCCTGCTCAAACCAAGCATTGGAAGATTCTTTAAATGGGCAATAGCCGAACATCTAGGTGGTATCTTCATGTGGCATAGCTTCTAAAGAAGGATTTATTTATCACGAACTTTTCCTCCCTGAACACAACTTCAAATATTCCCGTTTTGATAAATTATTTGCTCTATAAATACAGAATGTGTTTTAAGACACTACCAGTAAGTGCCAAGATATGCTGGGTTATTTTTCACTCTCTGATCCTTAGCCTTGGGTGTATTTTAAATTAATTGTTATGATAGAAAACAAGTTGGGTATTAAAAATTATTTTTATATGAGTCCAAGAAAATTGAAACTTTGGTATAGTTATCACTTCTTGTTAAACTCATTGATTTTATTTTTCCCACATTTCTTAGCGATGGCATCATTGAAGACCAGGGACAAATC
The DNA here is from genome assembly GCF_987537825.1 of Furipterus horrens. Classification (NCBI taxonomy): domain Eukaryota; kingdom Metazoa; phylum Chordata; class Mammalia; order Chiroptera; family Furipteridae; genus Furipterus; species Furipterus horrens. Next base: position 183,969,899 of record NW_028327176.1, read on the forward strand.
AAACGTCACTCAGATGGAATCTTTACTGACAGCTATTCACGCCATCGACTAAAAGAGGCTTTGAAGAGCTATTTGGACAAAGTTCTGGCTGACAAGAAAAAGTAAAGAAACAGAAAACTTGCTAAAATGAGAAATTATAAATGATCTTAAGAATAGAAGCTACAGTACAGAGACTTACCTATATGTCTACCTTTTTATCAATCTATGCTCTGAAGAATAGTTCTCAACCTTGGCTGCCATTAGACTACCGAGCATGTATTGCAAGGAAGTTGGTGCCTTTATGGATATGGTTCTAGCCATTGGTTTTCCCTAGGAGCGGCCTGGTTGATTCTGATGTGCCTCCAGGGTTAAAAATGATGACTGTGGGGGCACCTAGACTGAATTTGGAAACAGGTTTTATTAGAAGTGCTGATTTTTAAAACATATGAAGTGCAGTCAATTAGCAATTTGGTATCACATGGAACTCCCTTTATGTGCATTCCAAGTCCCCCCCCCCTTTTTTTTTAAACCAAATTAAGCTATGAGTTCTTATGTCTTCCCAGATTCAGTAAAACCTGTGACTCTCTGGGTCACATAGAGTTTGGAACACAATAACTGGAAAGTGAGGTGCTCTTTTTTAACTTGATTGTTTTTGTTTAGATAGTGAGTATTAAGGTCAACCCTGGTAGAATGAGGCCATACAAGATGCCTCTGTTTGCCCACCAGACTAAAACTGTGTAAGCATAATTTTAGACATTTAAAATGGAAGAATAATTCATAAGTAAGAAGTAAGAACTAACCGAAAGGATAACTATTTAGCCCTCCAGAGCACTTTAGAGGGCACAGGGAACAACACAGATCAAACAATATCATTTCTTTAGATACTTTCTCATCTAACACCTTAACATGCACACTTTTCTTTTTTCTTCTACAGAGCTAATAAGAAACCAAAATGATCATGAAAAGGGTCTTTGAAGAAAGCTGGTGACAACTTGCCAGTGGTGGGTATCTCTCTGCATTTTTATCATCTTCTTATAGGAACCATCTAATTACCCAAGTAGGTAAGAGTCGCTCGGTAAGAAGTAGACATTTCACAATGAATCCTCATGTAAGAAGCAGCAAAAATAAAATTTACTTTCTTTTACCTATAAAGTGAGTATAGGTACTGTGACTCCAAAAATATTCACTGTAAATTTTTTTTTGAGTAGAGGAAACATAAATAGGATTTTCCTTTGTTAAGTCATAAGCTTGTTACTGCAATTGCCTTTATGTGTACAAGTCATATTTACTCCTGAGAGCATTCATGCATACATTAGCTCATAAAAATGTGTTTATAATACCTGACAACTGCTTAAAGAACTTTTACATCTTCACTACTGAGGTTCACAAAATTTTTCTCTAAAGTCTACAGAGTAAATATTCTTGGTTTTGTGGTTTATATGGTTTCTTTCAACAATACTCATGTCTGCTATTGTAGTGGGAGTTTGCCACAAATTATATGTAAAATGAATAAAGTGGCTATGTTACAATAAAACTTGATCTGTGAAACATGAAGGTTAGCTAGACTACAACCCTGAATAGGTCAAGGAGATTAAACTAGGCCCAAGCTCAGACTGAGCGTAGTTCACTGCCTCACTTCAGTTCCCGGTTTTCCTGCGAGTCCTCACAAGCGGGCAGGCTGTCCGAGAACACACCTGACTGCCCTTCACCTCTAAGGGACATACATGGTCAGGTGTGCTGCCACGTGCCCACTCACATTCCTAAATGGACATTTCAGGGCATGAGTCCCTTGGCGCAAAAAAGAATGATAATCTCACATAGCTCTTGAAAAAGATATTTATAATAAGAAGTCTTCTCCTTTAAATTATATAGTATGGCTGGCACTAAAAGTTAAAAGAGGTTTAATTATTCTGTCTTTTCTAAACCCTAAGATTATTTATGAGATTCTGCACTTCATTCTTTTCTTTTTTGAATGGGTAGCTTTGGACAAAGTCTTTTGATTGGAAATTTTGTGAGTCCACCATCTGTGAAAATTACAAATGTATTAGTAACCGATCAGGGAGCCCCTTCACATCCCAGTTCCCTTTCTGACAATCAGTCCTCTGGAGGATGCCCTCCTGGTATCACACAACATGATCTTCTGTCATGGGTAGTTGACAAGAGCCAAAGAGAAAGAGATGTTCAACAAGTAAGTGGTAAGTGAATGAAGTTAAGATGCTGTAATAAAAATATGTTTATGCTTATATATTATTTTTTCTTTTCCAGAATTCTTGAAACAAAATGATAAATGAAGTAACTATGTTTTGAGTTCTACATAAGTCATTCAAGAAAACATCTTCAATATCAAAACCAAATAAAATGCTATGTTGTTAATGTGTGAATTCTGTGCTTTATTTTAGGCTGATCTTATAACTGTGCTGCTTACATCGCAAATATTATTTGAGAGTTCTAAAAATTCATCTTTAAGTCATGAAAATTTTCTAGTTTCATATGCTGTGTATCTTTTATAACACCAATATATTTAATGATAAGGAAATAGTAGGCTAATTCCAGTTATATGAAGCCTTTTGGAGGGATAGTATAAAGCATATTGATGATTTTATTTACAGAGCTTTCTTAAATATCCAAGGTGACTCATGCCTATGTACCACAGAAATACCACCTAAGGAAATATATTCTTCATTGTCTGGACTCCTAAATGCACTATAAATGAGCTCAGATGAGAAATATTGCCATTCCTTGGTAAGAGCTGGATACTAACAAGGCATCAAGACTTAAGCAGACCTCACAAGAGATGGGTGATGATTAGAATTTCATGACACTATTACCAACAGTTCACTAAAATTATGTCTAGAAATATTTCCTCTCCTTGTTACTGTTTAATTGCAAATGTACATTACTTGTTAAAGAACTTGTCATAAAAACAAGTTCTACAGAATCCCATAAAAGTGTTTTAAATTAAAACAAAATTAGTCTTTTAAATTAGAAACAAAAACCCATATTTCACTCTTGTTTCCAAGGTAAACAGTACAATAACTTTACAAATGGATTCCCAAATAAAATAAATATGCTCTCTGACAAACAATAAGACTGATATTTAAAATACTAATAAATTGGTAAAATTCTTACATATCCAAGACTTTCCCAGAGAATGATAAAAATGTATTAAGAGGAACAGTACTTAAAATGATATAACAGAGTAGAAGAATTGATTGAATCAATTTAGAAAATAAGCTAAATATATGCATATTAAATACATAGTAAATGTTGTAATTCAAATCAGGAGGTGAAATACTTAATAAGTGTGTGAAACCAATAATGTTTTGATCCTTGCCTCATACCATACAGAAAAATAATTTTCCAGAGAGATTGAAGCATTAATGTACAAATTAAAAAATAAATACGAAATCAGTTCATACTAACTTTATATAAAAATGATAAAAAACACAAAACTTTATTACCTATTTTTCTAAGAGTTTATCCAAAATTACCTTTATGTTCTGCATTCGGAAGTCTTATGTGCTTTAGTTGGTCAAAGCAAAGCAACGCTTGCATTTAGTCTGACCCATATAAGACCTTGGAGAAGCACTTCATGAAAAGTAATGCTGGAGGGTGAAAGAGAGTGTGTTCCTCGATTCTGAACTCAAGGGATGTGTTTGTCAATTTCTTCCTCCATTTGAATTGTTTTAAAATTCATACTAAAAACACATGCACACATACAACACACACACAAACACACAAACACACAAAGAATCTGTCCCTGACAAGGCACCTAAGATGGGAAAGACGCATATACTGTTGTTATCTGATCAAAGAAAATTTTTGAAGCAAAGGGTCATGTAGCCTTATCTTCTAAGAATTAGTCATATTTTTTAATGAAACATGAAGTAAATATTTGAGATTAATGTGAAAACTCTGGGGGAAAATTAAAAAATATTTTTGAACCTCATCACATATATCAACATTAGTTTATGCTGTGGCCCCATGTCGCGGGCCTCTGATCCCCCCCACCCTCCATGACCCCATCCGCAACAACTGCCCCGTGTATTCATATAGATCAACCTGCTCAGGAAGAAACAAAAATAGAAATATGCATGTCATATATAAAGTTATGGGTGATTGCTTTACTTATTTATAAAACTTTAAAAAAATTTTAACCTTTTTAAAAAACTTTAAAACAACACTCTTAATATTATTCTTAAATTATACTGAAGAATGATTTTAAAGTTTTAAATATGTCAAAATTTAGTCTTAACACACAGTATATACATTGCCAATGCTGACAGAATAATTTGGCTACAGAAACAAACAATGACTTCTTCTTCACTATTAAAAGCATGGAAAGAATTGAGCCACTGTCTTATATCTCTGCACTAGAAGATAGGCAGGTATTTGTGACTCAGTATAACCCATATATTGACTAAAGGTACTTTTACACTCTGGTAAATACATCTCTTAAAAATGAACGGGCTTCTAACTCAATATATACTATGTGCAGGTTTTAGAAGTGAAAACAACAGTCTGTGTGTGACATTTGCAGGTGCTAAAATAGGTACTGAAATACAAACACAATTTTCCCATTGGAGACGGAGGGCTTGCTGCTAAGATGGGCACATTATTTTTAGGATTTTCTTCTGAACTCTAGGCAGGCCTCCATGGTGACCTGCCTTCTGAAAATTAGATCTATCACTGAATTTAAGATAATCCACAATTGCAAAGCATTCATCTTCATAATACCACACATCATGAAAAAACAAACCACATAGGGAAAATGAAGGTATCTAGAGATATTGAGGAAGTCTTTATTCCAGTGCTGCTTACTCTTTCATTGTCTTCATGACCTTAATTTGTAAAAATCAATCTTGCCTCCCTGTCACCTTTCTCATCCACTCCATTCCAACAAGACTGTCTAACCCTCTATAACTAAAACAAACCAGCTGCAGCTTTTTGGCATTTTCTTCTCCATTTTGCATCTTCCATTTCCACATCCACCCAAATTCCAGTGATTCTACCAAGCTCACATTAAACCACATCCCTTCATGGAGGGACTGCAGTGAGCCCTCTTCTTGCAGCTGGTATAACCCTTGTTTAATGCACCAGTCAGTGCACACATATACTGTTCTGTGCTCTTGGTCATGTTTTGAGTTTCTCACAACTTTTTGGTACGTCTCCTGAGAATAGCAATCACAACGTTCCCTCAAAGCATTAAAACTGTGCTCTAGAAGCTAGTATTCTACTAATGAAAGGAGTGATTTGAAGGAATGTTATAATTTATTGTCCATGCTTAGATGAGAAACAAACAAAAATATTTGTGGGTCATTTTAGTACAGATAGTTACTAAATAGAGATTTTGATGCTTTTCAAAATTTACACTCCAATGTTAAAGACTAATTTCTTCATCCAAAAGTAGAAGACCAGCTGAGGTTCACTAAAGAAGTGCTGTCCTTGCTAATCATTTTTAGTTTAAAATTTATTTTAAGTATACCTTGTACTCCCTGCCAGGACTACAGAACACACGTATGGGCTTTTACTTGTTGAAAAATGTTCTGTTGACTTTCTTTTCAAAAAATTACCTAAAAATAAGAAGGAATCTTTTTTCTTCATCCTCCCTGTTAAGGAAACAGAGCTGTTGGTTATTGTGTGAGCAGTTAGTTGGCCTGCAGTCCCACTCGGATTTCTCCTTTCTGATTTCAGTGGTATCAAACAAAAGCAAGCACTGGGCGGGCTGAGTATTCTCTTTGATAAGCAAAATGGAGCCTGGTCTTGTACAATTGTGTGCCTGTGATCGCAGACACCCTCAAATAAGAGCGATGGGCATGGGTTTGTAAAGAGGCTTTGAATTTCATGATTTCAAGTCGCACTTCTAATCCTTAAGGCAATTGGAATTCTCTTTCTGGTCCTTTCAAAGACTATTATAAACCGCTACTATCTACCTGCTTTTCAGACTTAAAGCTCTTGAAGGTTTTCTCTTTTCCTTTGAGAGGAGGCAAAGAGCTCTATTGTCGCACACAGCCTCCACACAGCACTGTGGGGATAGCCATTCGTTCTTCTGGAAGAATTGCATTGTCATTTGATCTGCCCAAGATTTGAGATGTTATATTTGTAATCTCAACTTCCAGGAGCCAGCAAATACAATAAAATAACTCGGATGAAGGCAGCCACAGGGATACGGGTTATGACGTTTACTATATCATTTAATTATATAAAGAAAAAAATGTTCATAGATTAAGTTGAGATTTTACCCATACACACATGCAGATATGAAAAAAAATCTTCACATTCCCCTTCACATCATATCTTTGCTCCTGCCTCTGTCTTTGTTTTTGTCATTTCTCTACCACTAACTTGGAAATCACACAGTGCCTTAGGGTTCTGTCCTGATCCTTCTCATCTGTTTTTATACTTTCTCATTAAGCAACTTAACCTATTAAGCCCTGAGACTTCCTTTACCTTACTCACTCAAGTTGTTGTGATGCATCTCCTATTCACACCTTGTATTTATATCGCGATTTATGTGTCTTGCCATCTACTGTTTACTAGGTGACTTATAGAGCTTAAAATTGCACATGGCCATGACTTCCTCTCTCCACCAAACCTCACCCAGAATTCACTCAGTTCATTCTCCTGTAGTTTCCATTATAGTGGGGGTACCATAACCCACCCAGCACAAGCTAGAAGTGTGAGAAACCACCTGAACTTCTTGCCTACATCCCGCATAGCCAACTGTCCCCCTCCCCATTCACGGATATATTCAGCCACCATTATACATATTGTCACCTGCACCACTCCCTGAGAGGGGTCGCTGGGAAAACCCACCCAGGGCCAAGGTTAAAACAACCCCTATCCACACATACTCACTACCACCCAATAAGGTTGTCTTGACATTTTCTTCATTATTTTACAAGGTTATTGTGTAATGTATTCAAGTCTTACAACCATTAGCTATAAAGCTTGCTGATGTAGTTTGAATGAAATAGTGCAGTTTGAGTTTAGGCCTCTGTACCAAGGGTTGGAAATACACTTAAGTGTGTGATTCACAGGTTAGATGTGGGTTTTAGAAGACCAGTGAGCTATTCTTGCCTAGAGTGTTCCAGACACTGGCCACTTGGCCAGCCCAACCACTGAATGTCCAAATACCCTCAAATGAATGAACATCCCAGACCCTGCATGCCTACACCCAACAAAGAGTAGAACTCTATCTGGCTGTTTTTTTTGTTTTTTTTTTTTAAAGAATGGGGGATGGCTGACCCTTGAGCACACACACTAGAGCTAGGAAGGTTCTGTGGCACCTTCTTAAAGACGTTGTGCACCAGGCAGAACACCAAGCTTTCAGGGGAACAGTTGGCATTTAGAGCATGCTCAGCACTCAGCTCTGCCCAGTCACTATCCCTAGACCCTCCCCCCTTTATTGAACTCAGCCTGGAACTGAAGCCCCTTTTTAACTAATGCATCTCCACTTTTGCTGCCAGTTATTGTGAGGTAGCATTACGTTTGCTTGTATTTTCCTCATATTCATATTTGGGGTTCAAACCCAATAGAGATGAAATGGGTACAATTTCAGCCTTCCACTTGTTCTTCAAAACAGCTACTGAGAACCCACTGAAGCAGGCACTGTGCTTGCACATGTCACACTGAGGGTGCAGGAAACGTAGTGTGTTATAGTAACAGTGTGCTCCGTGCTACGCTAGGGAGATGCTGAGCTCAAAGCAGGGCAGGTAGACCAGACTTAAAAGGGGAATGGATTGAGATCTTTCTGGAAAAGTGTCCTGTCAGCTGAGACCTGAAGGAAAAGGAGAGAGTGGAGTGGGTGCTCCTGGCAGGAGAAAATGGTGTGTGAGAAAAACCAGAGGGCGCACAGAATTCAGTACTTCTAAGGAAATGAAAGTTGCTTCCCATGGTTTAGGAAAGGATTATGGTGGGACGCAGTGGGGTCAGCAAGGAGTCGCTGATGAGAGCAGTGTGGGCCTGGCTTGCAAGCTTGATGCTGGGTCAGGACTTTAGTTTAAGAGCAAAGAGGAAACCTAGAAAGGTTTTAAACAAGGGAGTGATGTATTCAGAGGTATGTTTGGGAAAGATGACTTTGGCAGATAGTGAAGAAGAGATTGGAAGGAAAAGGCTGGAGGAAAGGGACCACGAGGAGATGCTGAAGTAGTTCAGAGGAGGGACAATGGAGACCTGGCCCACTTCAGGGAGTCCTCAGTGTGTCATCCAGAGAACTTGAAACCTCACATTTCCTTTTTGTACTCAAATGATAGAAACTCCTATATGTATACACATTAACATAATTGTCAAAAGTTATTGGTATCTGTGTCTAAACACACAGATAAATCCAAAAGTGTCTAATTCTGACTCCCTCCCCAAGAAACATGTCAAGAACAGCTCTTCCTGTGGATGGAGAGAAGAAAGAAGCACTCTGTGCTTTTCTATCTAAAACTTAAGCTCAGAACTGTTGTGATAAAAGAACTGGCAGGGATTAGATCTCTCTCTCTCTCTCTCTCTCTCTCTCTCTCTCTCTCTCTCTCTCTCTCTCTCTCTTTCTCTGCTTTTTTGGAGTAAAAACTATTTCCAAACAAATGTAAATCACTGGACTTAACTGTCTGTTAATATCATCAATACACACTAATCCAGTGTCTGTGTGAAACCCACAGGATCACAGCAGCAAGGTAATGTTACCTTCTTCCCCTCTCTTCTTTGTCACTTTGATTTCACATCCCATTCTCCATTCCGTGAGGTGCGAATTTGCCGGCTTTACAATCCAGCAAAAAGTCAGTGAATTTGGAGGGAGAAAGAAGTCTCCCAATCCCAGTTAGGTTGCTCACTCAAAGTCAGTTGACTCATGTGAATATTGAATTGCTATAATTTCTCAAAACAAAGCTGCAGGACTAAGTTTTCTTCCATATTTTCTAGCCAAAAGTCATGGTTTAATGAGCCACATAGAATATCAGTCTCCCAGACTGGTAAGGACAGTGAAATGAGTACAAATACAGGATATCTGCCTATGCCCCCAACCTCACTGAAAACCCATGCTCTTTTTTCTGTTATATTTTTCTGCCTCTCATTCAACATCAGAGTTTCTGTAAATCTCAACGAACTTACTTTGCGGTTGCTGTTCTTCAAATAAATGGCTTCATGGAGAACTGGGTGACAAGGAACTATGAATATAACAATTCCATATGAGAATCATGTTTGTAATAACCAGGTAAGAAAAATTCTTGGCCCTGACCGGTGTGGCTCTGTGCGTTGGGAATCATCCCCCGAACTGAAAGGTCACCAATTACGTTCCTGATCAGAATATATGCCTGGGGCGTGGACCAGGTCCTCAGTTGTGGGCCTGTGAGAAGCAACAAATAGATGTTCCTCTTGCACATCGATGTTTCACTCCCACTCTTTCTCCCACCCTTCCCCTCTCTATAAAAAAGTAAATAAAATCTTCTTAAAAATTCATGTAGTTAAGGTGCAGGAAGTCTGGCTTAAGAGAGAGCTGTCAACAGAGAAACAAATGTCCATAATTTTGAAATTCAATTTATTTTATTTTTCTTGTAATTGTATCAGAAAGTAAGATCGGGCATAGCCAGACATTCTTTTACTGGATGAGTCTGACTTTAAATAAAGCAAAGAGGTACTAAACTTTTGTAGTAAAAGGAAGAAAGAGGCTTTCAGGCGTTCTCCTTTGAAGAACTTGAAACCAATGTAAAAGAAGGCATACACTGGGGCCTCCCTCTAGCTGCCATCTTGTGTCCCCGTGGGTGCGCACTTATTTTCAGCTGGTCTGCCAAAGACCCCCATGAGTACCAACCATAGGCCCCTGCACCGCCCCGTTTTCTCTTGAACAAGATGAAAGAAACTATCATGAACCAAGAGAAGCTCGCCAAACTTCAGGCACAAGTGCGCACTGGTGGGAAAGGCACCGCTGGTAGGAAGAAGAAGGTGGTTCACAGAACAGCTACAGCAGATGATAAAAAACTTCGGTTCTCCTTAAAGAAGTTGGGGGTGAACCACACCTCTGGCATTGAAGAGGTAAATACGTTCACACACCAAGGACAGTGACCCACTTTAACCGCCCTGAAGTCCGGGCACCCCCGGCAGCGAACACGATCACCATGACAGGCCACGCCGAGACCAAGCAGCTGACAGACACGCTGCCCAGCATCGTAATCCAGCTTGGTGCCGACAGTCTGACCCGTTTAAGGAGACTGGCTGAAGCTCTGCCCAGACAATCTGTGGATGGAAAAGCATCACTTGCTACAGGAGAGGATGATGATGATGAAGTTCCGGATCTTGTGGAGAATTTTGATGAGGCTTCCAAGAATGAAGCAAACTGAATTGAGCCAACTTCTGAAGAAGATAAACTTGAAGAAGTTACTGGGACCTTCTATTTTATATTACGACTGCTTTTTCAAATTTTGTTTATGGATCTGATAATATCTAGGTCTCTAATATTTTTAAGCCCTAGCCCTTTGGACACTGCAACTTTTTTCAGTTTTTGCTGATACACAAATCTTTCTTTGCAGCAAATTAAGCTGAAGAAGCCTGGGAATAAAGTTTGAAACCAAGATTAATAAAGTTCTTTGCCTAGTATACTTTTCTTTTATTTCATTGACAATGATTTGTATACAGAAAGCAAAGTTGTCTGTAGAAATCTAATCATGGCATTATAATATGACAGATAATCTTTGATGGAATTTTATTATTAAAAGTTTGACAACAACAACAAAAAAATGCTTGCACTGGAAGTTAAACAAAATAAATAAAAGTAAAGATGGCATTTTATTTTCTTGCCCATGAAGTTGGTCATGTGGCTGTATTTCTTACCTTAAACTCAGGTTAAATGTAAGCTAAGTTACATTAAGTTAAAAGCTCACAAATAGAAATGGTGTTCATCAAAGCACAGAACACTTTCCAGGTTTTCCAACAAGTTCTCTGCAATCCCCTGACAAGTGACTGAATGGAGATGTTCCATAGCTCGTGTGGTGGTAGGTGTGTGTTCAGACATAGAGGAGAAATACAACAATTCTGCATAGTGCAAACATTTATAAAAATGATGAGCATAACTTTGGAAAAAGAAGAACAATTAAATCTCTTGAGAGAGATCGTCTGATAACTTACTTTTTGAATCACTGGAGATTATGTATGTGAAAGTACATTGGGAATGATGATACCCTATAGAAATATCACATTGCAGAGCTACTGCTATGTGTAACAACAATCTGCATATTATACTGGCCCGGAGCCTTTCTGAAACTTTTATACTGGGATTAGTGTCAACATAAAGAAATTATAGAATAGAAAGATGAAAAGTCACTTGTGGGTGCTTTGAAAATTAGGATAGATCTCAAAAAACATACATGAACCAGGATGTACATGAATAACATAAAAACCTTTAAAAGAGCTTTAGGAGAATTGATGCCTTGTAATGTAAAGAGAATTATACATTTGTAATAATAACAAACATAAATGTTTTTTGCTTTTTGAATCTATTCCTGCCCATAAAATTTACATTTTCTGAAGGAACCTCTGTGGATCTGGCTATAACACTAATCACTCACTTATATCTTTGCTTCTATTTGAAGATTAAAGCATTTCACATTAAACTTGGTAACTTTTATCTCTAAAGAAGGGTACATTTCCTCTTTTTCTTTTACATCTTGAAGTCACTTGCTATAAATCTATGTAAATCAGATATAATGACAATTAACTAAGAACTTCAAGTTCTATTCATTCTGATTGCTCAGCCCTACATACAAGCCCTATAAAATGATGGGCTTTGAAGTGCTGGTCAGGGTGGAGTGAAAAGCCACTGCTGGTGACAATACTCAACCCGCAGCCAGTACCAAGTTCTAGTTCAGCTCTAAGGACAGAGTACTGGTGGAACCCAAGAAAAGTTTCTCAGTCACTTGGTAAGTGCAGAAATCGCTCAAATTCACATTTATGAATAAATTTTTCTAATTTCTTTTGGTTAAAAGATGCTTCCCTTCCTTTCTCTTTTACTCAATACTCTTTCTTAAAGTAATGCATTCAAATAAGCTTTTTTGGGTTTTTTTTCTTTTTTTTCTTTTTTTTTTTTTGCTTGTATACAAATGTTTGTCTGAAGGGTTCAGTAGATACATTTGTATTTGAAGCTTTCAACTTTTCCTTTTTTTGTATGTCATATGTTGTATGAATCTAGAAAGCATTTATTTTTCTCTTTATTTTAAGATTAAATGCCTTAATTTTTATTGACAGAAAGAGAAACAGTCCTTGAGATCTTACATTTCTACCTAAAAATTAGATATAAATATAACACATGCGAGAATTAGATGTAAAAAACACAAGCCTTGGTTTTAATATATTTTTCTTTTATGGCAACAACTATTATAATAACTATATGTGGCTTGATGATTTGATGGTATTAATTTTCAATATTAATCGAGTTAAGTTGTTCAACCCAGGCATAAGAAAATAAGGTTCCAGTAATATCTACAATTAAAAGTCAAAAAAGAAATGTATATACAAAACAATTTTTATATATTCATATATATACATAATACACATATTATTAAATAGATGATACCCCCAGTATATATTAATCAGAAGCTAAAATTTAGCATGGAAGAAACAGTTGTTTGAAACTGTTAGAAAGGATAGCAAACTCGGATGTCACATCTCTGTTAGGAGCGCATGGTTCCTAGGATTATTTCAAACACTGTAAGAGTGTGCATTCAATATATACTGATGCTCAGGCCTACTATGTGCCTGCCAGTAAGGGTGCAGCTATTGAAAAGCATCCTCATTTTCCCTTAAGTTCCTTTCATTGAGAGAAATCTTCTTGACTAAAAAAGTTAATATTGCAGTATAACTTAATTTATAAGGTTAAAATTATTTTCCACACTCTGCAAGAACCTTCAAAAACTTCTGCAAGACACAGAGAATTACTGCGTATATTCTTGAAAATCATAATAACCCTTACACATAAAGATATGTGTGCCCCTGTGTTTACTGCAGTATTATTTACAATGCTCATATACGGAAACATCTTGTGTGTCTCTGGATGAATGCCTGGATAAAGAAGCAGTGGTACATATGCACAGTGGAATACTACTCAGCCATTAAAAATGATGAAATATTGCCATTTTTAGACAACATGCAGAGATCCTGACAGCATCATGCTAAGTAAAATAAATCAGACCAAAAAGTCCAGAACCACACCGTGTCTCTCACATCTGGGATATAAAACACAAAGCCACAAATGAACAAACACATTTAAAAAAGCAAACAAACTCACAGATGCAGACGACAGTATGGTGGGTTACCAGGGGCACGTGGGGTCAGGGGAAGATGGAGAGGGTAAAGGAAGTCAATTACATGGTGATGGATGGAGACGGGGCTTTGAGTGGTGAACACGCAGTGTAATATACGGGTGATATAGTAAACCATTGCACACCTGAAACTTACATAATGTTACTAAGAAATGTTACCTCAGTAATTTTTTTGAAAAGAAGAATTACCTGGTGGTGACTTCTGTGGTTGTAAAATCTGATGCGACTCTCCTTTTCAATGCACAGAGATGGAAAACGAAAAGAAGTCCCAGCTCCTCCTGCTCCTGCTGCTCTTCAGCACACTGGTGTCCCAAACCATGGCATTGCGTCTTCTCCAAGAAGAAGATCTGAGGTAAGTTTCCTTGCAGTTCAGACAGCTGAACACTCCGTCTTCATCTAAAAGAGAACCACCCCCCACTCTGGACACCGTCAGTCTGTTCTCTGTATCTATGAATCTGTTACTGTTTTGTTTGTTCGTTTATTTTGTTTCTTAGAGTCCACATATAAGGTTAAACCATATGGTACTTGTCATTCTCTGACTGCAATATATAAGGGTCAATTTTAAATTTAAAAAATTTCCCTATGTTTTTGCACATCTCAATTTTTTTAATTGCATATTATTTATTTAAATGTTTGGTTGATATGCTAACCAGAATTTTTAACATAATTTTAACATGATTATTCTTTTGTACATCCCTTACTAAAATTATATTAATACATAAGATTAGAAACCAGAAGGCCCATAAAATTTATTGAATTTGAGTGACTATTCAGCGATGGAAAGATTCTCTGGGATTGATCAACACAGAGAAACATATCATACCAAGAATCTCTGAAGTTAAGTTTCAGGACTTAGAGGAGAAAATAGTACTTGCGGACTGTTTCGGCCAAATGATACAAATCTTTAACAAATACAGAAAGGGTTCCAAGTTGTCATATCAAATATTACCTTTTTTCAAAGTTTCATTTTGTATAAAATTTTTTCTCCTTCACAAAGTGATGATACTAGCAAGGAAGTATACACTGTTCAATGCTCTGATGGAATTGAACTGAGTAGCTTTTATGCTTGGCACATACAGCTTATAAAAGTTGTATGGCACGTATTATATGGGATAGGCAAAACTTAACAGTGTATATTCTCATAAACCATAGAAGCCTTAATCAACTACACATCCCATATTTTAAGTTGTTGATACTTTTCAAGATTTGGAGTGTCTTATTTCAGGTTAAGTACAAATATGTTATCTTCTGAGAAAAAGTTATTATGCTTCAGTGACAGAACAGTATTTGAAGGAGCAATTAAACTTAATCAAGTTTCATTAAAAGCAGACCCTGACCTCTTACAAAAGGCATTAGCTGAAAATAGCAGGTGAGTTTATTTTAACGGAGTCGCATTCTGAAAATGGGTTTTTGGAATATACGTGTTTCATTGTCGTGTCTCCATGAAGCTGTTTCCACAATGTGACATCAGGTGTGCACATGCCAGGGCCCCGTCCAGCCCGGCGCATTGCCACCTGTGCAGCTGTGCCTGATGTGCTTTGTGTAGAGAGGCCGTATGCGCTGGCATGAACTGAACATGCTCTTGAATTCAGCTCCACAAAATGCCAACAGGAGAAGTTGCACCAAGTCTGATAAAACTATAGCTTTCGGGATTCCAGGATAGAGGACTTTCTTGAGCGAGAGTTTTATGTCAAGGTCAAGAAAAGATGTCTAATAATCAAAGATATTCATTCCAAGAGCCTTTTGTCAAGAGCAACATTCAAGTATAGCCAGAGTAGCTGCCCACTCAAAACAGAGTATAATGGCTTCCTCATTAGGACAGTAAAGGTGGTTGATAGATATGAAGGTCATCTCTATATTAAGAGATTATTGGAAATATACCCTAAGAAACCCAAATCAATCACCAATTTAGAAGAACTTATGCACCCCTATGTTCATAGCAGCACTATTTACAATAGCCAAGTGATGAAAACAACCTAAATGTCCATCAGTAAATGAGTATATCCAAAAACTGTGGTTCATTTACATAATGGAATACTAGGCAGCAGAGAGAAAGAAGGAACTCCTTCCTTTTGCAACAGCGTGGATGGAACTGGAGAATATTGTGCTAGTGAAATAAGTCAGGCAGTGAAAGACAAATACCATATGATCTCACCTATAAGAGGAATCTAATGGACAAAATAAACTAACACTAATGAACAAAATAGAATCACAGGCACGGAAACATGGAACAGACTGAAAGTGACCAGAAGGTGGGGGAAGAGGATAATTATGGAAAGAAGGGAAAGGACAACACAGAACATGTATGAATGACCCAGGGACACGGACAACAGGGTGGGAATTGACTGTGGGAGCCAGCAGATGGGCTGGGAGGAGGGCAAGAGGGAAAAGATTGGGAAACCACAATAGAATAGCATTTTTAAATGATTTTAAAAAAGAGATTATGATTCCAATTAAGTTTGGAGAAGAAATAGCAAAAGGCATAATATCATTTTCTTATATATATTTTAGGTAGAAGAATAAAACTGCACAGATTAATCAAAAACTGATCAATCAATTCACTAGAAACTGATTTAAATATATTATTTTTTTCTTGCCAATATGTCTTAGAGAAGAATTAGTTTTATAAATCCTATCAGGGGACATTTTTTAACATTGAGATATACTTCCAAAAACATTTTTTTAACTTAACAAAATTTGGGGCTGCAAATATAGAATACATTTCGATATAAGTGACAGGAAAAACTCACTTTGGATATAATTTTGCATGAAAACTTCTATAATAAGTTGGTGAATTTCCTTGTTACTCATTAAGTCAAAGTAATATTTTACAAAATCGTTTTTAAAACAATGGCTAACCTTTCTTTTTGTTTTAAAAATGTCAGACATGTTGAGGGAGATTTCACCAGTTACTTTAATAGTGTCTTGAGTCATCGTTCTGCCAAAAAATACCTTGCAACCCTTATTGGAAAATGAGTGAGGTAAAGAGAACTTATTATTGTTTATTATTACTTATTATTGTTATCAAACACATTATTATTGTTTAACTTGGAATTATATTTTTTACCATTAATGATATTTACTTTGTTAAAAATTGATAACACTTCATAATGTTCAATTTAGTTAAATATGCCAAGCCCATGATTAGGAAATAATACCTTCTATTCTAAAATGCTCACTGGCTTCTGACACACTTATATATTTTTAGTAGCAATCACTTTTAAATTGGCAATGAACTTGAAGTAGACACAGTAAAAATAAATAACACATAGTATAAAATTAAGAGAATTTTAATGTTAACCAGAGTACTTGTTTTTTAACTTCCTGCTCAAACCAAGCATTGGAAGATTCTTTAAATGGGCAATAGCCGAACATCTAGGTGGTATCTTCATGTGGCATAGCTTCTAAAGAAGGATTTATTTATCACGAACTTTTCCTCCCTGAACACAACTTCAAATATTCCCGTTTTGATAAATTATTTGCTCTATAAATACAGAATGTGTTTTAAGACACTACCAGTAAGTGCCAAGATATGCTGGGTTATTTTTCACTCTCTGATCCTTAGCCTTGGGTGTATTTTAAATTAATTGTTATGATAGAAAACAAGTTGGGTATTAAAAATTATTTTTATATGAGTCCAAGAAAATTGAAACTTTGGTATAGTTATCACTTCTTGTTAAACTCATTGATTTTATTTTTCCCACATTTCTTAGCGATGGCATCATTGAAGACCAGGGACAAATCAAACGTCACTCAGATGGAATCTTTACTGACAGCTATTCACGCCATCGACTAAAAGAGGCTTTGAAGAGCTATTTGGACAAAGTTCTGGCTGACAAGAAAAAGTAAAGAAACACAAAACTTGCTAAAATGAGAAATTATAAATGATCTTAAGAATAGAAGCTACAGTACAGAGACTTACCTATATGTCTACCTTTTTATCAATCTATGCTCTGAAGAATAGTTCTCAACCTTGGCTGCCATTAGACTACCGAGCATGTATTGCAAGGAAGTTGGTGCCTTTATGGATATGGTTCTAGCCATTGGTTTTCCCTAGGAGCGGCCTGGTTGATTCTGATGTGCCTCCAGGGTTAAAAATGATGACTGTGGGGGCACCTAGACTGAATTTGGAAACAGGTTTTATTAGAAGTGCTGATTTTTAAAACATATGAAGTGCAGTCAATTAGCAATTTGGTATCACATGGAACTCCCTTTATGTGCATTCCAAGTCCCCCCCCCCTTTTTTTTTAAACCAAATTAAGCTATGAGTTCTTATGTCTTCCCAGATTCAGTAAAACCTGTGACTCTCTGGGTCACATAGAGTTTGGAACACAATAACTGGAAAGTGAGGTGCTCTTTTTTAACTTGATTGTTTTTGTTTAGATAGTGAGTATTAAGGTCAACCCTGGTAGAATGAGGCCATACAAGATGCCTCTGTTTGCCCACCAGACTAAAACTGTGTAAGCATAATTTTAGACATTTAAAATGGAAGAATAATTCATAAGTAAGAAGTAAGAACTAACCGAAAGGATAACTATTTAGCCCTCCAGAGCACTTTAGAGGGCACAGGGAACAACACAGATCAAACAATATCATTTCTTTAGATACTTTCTCATCTAACACCTTAACATGCACACTTTTCTTTTTTCTTCTACAGAGCTAATAAGAAACCAAAATGATCATGAAAAGGGTCTTTGAAGAAAGCTGGTGACAACTTGCCAGTGGTGGGTATCTCTCTGCATTTTTATCATCTTCTTATAGGAACCATCTAATTACCCAAGTAGGTAAGAGTCGCTCGGTAAGAAGTAGACATTTCACAATGAATCCTCATGTAAGAAGCAGCAAAAATAAAATTTACTTTCTTTTACCTATAAAGTGAGTATAGGTACTGTGACTCCAAAAATATTCACTGTAAATTTTTTTTTGAGTAGAGGAAACATAAATAGGATTTTCCTTTGTTAAGTCATAAGCTTGTTACTGCAATTGCCTTTATGTGTACAAGTCATATTTACTCCTGAGAGCATTCATGCATACATTAGCTCATAAAAATGTGTTTATAATACCTGACAACTGCTTAAAGAACTTTTACATCTTCACTACTGAGGTTCACAAAATTTTTCTCTAAAGTCTACAGAGTAAATATTCTTGGTTTTGTGGTTTATATGGTTTCTTTCAACAATACTCATGTCTGCTATTGTAGTGGGAGTTTGCCACAAATTATATGTAAAATGAATAAAGTGGCTATGTTACAATAAAACTTGATCTGTGAAACATGAAGGTTAGCTAGACTACAACCCTGAATAGGTCAAGGAGATTAAACTAGGCCCAAGCTCAGACTGAGCGTAGTTCACTGCCTCACTTCAGTTCCCGGTTTTCCTGCGAGTCCTCACAAGCGGGCAGGCTGTCCGAGAACACACCTGACTGCCCTTCACCTCTAAGGGACATACATGGTCAGGTGTGCTGCCACGTGCCCACTCACATTCCTAAATGGACATTTCAGGGCATGAGTCCCTTGGCGCAAAAAAGAATGATAATCTCACATAGCTCTTGAAAAAGATATTTATAATAAGAAGTCTTCTCCTTTAAATTATATAGTATGGCTGGCACTAAAAGTTAAAAGAGGTTTAATTATTCTGTCTTTTCTAAACCCTAAGATTATTTATGAGATTCTGCACTTCATTCTTTTCTTTTTTGAATGGGTAGCTTTGGACAAAGTCTTTTGATTGGAAATTTTGTGAGTCCACCATCTGTGAAAATTACAAATGTATTAGTAACCGATCAGGGAGCCCCTTCACATCCCAGTTCCCTTTCTGACAATCAGTCCTCTGGAGGATGCCCTCCTGGTATCACACAACATGATCTTCTGTCATGGGTAGTTGACAAGAGCCAAAGAGAAAGAGATGTTCAACAAGTAAGTGGTAAGTGAATGAAGTTAAGATGCTGTAATAAAAATATGTTTATGCTTATATATTATTTTTTCTTTTCCAGAATTCTTGAAACAAAATGATAAATGAAGTAACAATGTTTTGAGTTCTACATAAGTCATTCAAGAAAACATCTTCAATATCAAAACCAAATAAAATGCTATGTTGTTAATGTGTGAATTCTGTGCTTTATTTTAGGCTGATCTTATAACTGTGCTGCTTACATCGCAAATATTATTTGAGAGTTCTAAAAATTCATCTTTAAGTCATGAAAATTTTCTAGTTTCATATGCTGTGTATCTTTTATAACACCAATATATTTAATGATAAGGAAATAGTAGGCTAATTCCAGTTATATGAAGCCTTTTGGAGGGATAGTATAAAGCATATTGATGATTTTATTTACAGAGCTTCCTTAAATATCCAAGGTGACTCATGCCTATGTACCACAGAAATACCACCTAAGGAAATATATTCTTCATTGTCTGGACTCCTAAATGCACTATAAATGAGCTCAGATGAGAAATATTGCCATTCCTTGGTAAGAGCTGGATACTAACAAGGCATCAAGACTTAAGCAGACCTCACAAGAGATGGGTGATGATTAGAATTTCATGACACTATTACCAACAGTTCACTAAAATTATGTCTAGAAATATTTCCTCTCCTTGTTACTGTTTAATTGCAAATGTACATTACTTGTTAAAGAACTTGTCATAAAAACAAGTTCTACAGAATCCCATAAAAGTGTTTTAAATTAAAACAAAATTAGTCTTTTAAATTAGAAACAAAAACCCATATTTCACTCTTGTTTCCAAGGTAAACAGTACAATAACTTTACAAATGGATTCCCAAATAAAATAAATATGCTCTCTGACAAACAATAAGACTGATATTTAAAATACTAATAAATTGGTAAAATTCTTACATATCCAAGACTTTCCCAGAGAATGATAAAAATGTATTAAGAGGAACAGTACTTAAAATGATATAACAGAGTAGAAGAATTGATTGAATCAATTTAGAAAATAAGCTAAATATATGCATATTAAATACATAGTAAATGTTGTAATTCAAATCAGGAGGTGAAATACTTAATAAGTGTGTGAAACCAATAATGTTTTGATCCTTGCCTCATACCATACAGAAAAATAATTTTCCAGAGAGATTGAAGCATTAATGTACAAATTAAAAAATAAATACGAAATCAGTTCATACTAACTTTATATAAAAATGATAAAAAACACAAAACTTTATTACCTATTTTTCTAAGAGTTTATCCAAAATTACCTTTATGTTCTGCATTCGGAAGTCTTATGTGCTTTAGTTGGTCAAAGCAAAGCAACGCTTGCATTTAGTCTGACCCATATAAGACCTTGGAGAAGCACTTCATGAAAAGTAATGCTGGAGGGTGAAAGAGAGTGTGTTCCTCGATTCTGAACTCAAGGGATGTGTTTGTCAATTTCTTCCTCCATTTGAATTGTTTTAAAATTCATACTAAAAACACATGCACACATACAACACACACACAAACACACAAACACACAAAGAATCTGTCCCTGACAAGGCACCTAAGATGGGAAAGACGCATATACTGTTGTTATCTGATCAAAGAAAATTTTTGAAGCAAAGGGTCATGTAGCCTTATCTTCTAAGAATTAGTCATATTTTTTAATGAAACATGAAGTAAATATTTGAGATTAATGTGAAAACTCTGGGGGAAAATTAAAAAATATTTTTGAACCTCATCACATATATCAACATTAGTTTATGCTGTGGCCCCATGTCGCGGGCCTCTGATCCCCCCCACCCTCCATGACCCCATCCGCAACAACTGCCCCCGTGTATTCATATAGATCAACCTGCTCAGGAAGAAACAAAAATAGAAATATGCATGTCATATATAAAGTTATGGGTGATTGCTTTACTTATTTATAAAACTTTAAAAAAATTTTAACCTTTTTAAAAAACTTTAAAACAACACTCTTAATATTATTCTTAAATTATACTGAAGAATGATTTTAAAGTTTTAAATATGTCAAAATTTAGTCTTAACACACAGTATATACATTGCCAATGCTGACAGAATAATTTGGCTACAGAAACAAACAATGACTTCTTCTTCACTATTAAAAGCATGGAAAGAATTGAGCCACTGTCTTATATCTCTGCACTAGAAGATAGGCAGGTATTTGTGACTCAGTATAACCCATATATTGACTAAAGGTACTTTTACACTCTGGTAAATACATCTCTTAAAAATGAACGGGCTTCTAACTCAATATATACTATGTGCAGGTTTTAGAAGTGAAAACAACAGTCTGTGTGTGACATTTGCAGGTGCTAAAATAGGTACTGAAATACAAACACAATTTTCCCATTGGAGACGGAGGGCTTGCTGCTAAGATGGGCACATTATTTTTAGGATTTTCTTCTGAACTCTAGGCAGGCCTCCATGGTGACCTGCCTTCTGAAAATTAGATCTATCACTGAATTTAAGATAATCCACAATTGCAAAGCATTCATCTTCATAATACCACACATCATGAAAAAACAAACCACATAGGGAAAATGAAGGTATCTAGAGATATTGAGGAAGTCTTTATTCCAGTGCTGCTTACTCTTTCATTGTCTTCATGACCTTAATTTGTAAAAATCAATCTTGCCTCCCTGTCACCTTTCTCATCCACTCCATTCCAACAAGACTGTCTAACCCTCTATAACTAAAACAAACCAGCTGCAGCTTTTTGGCATTTTCTTCTCCATTTTGCATCTTCCATTTCCACATCCACCCAAATTCCAGTGATTCTACCAAGCTCACATTAAACCACATCCCTTCATGGAGGGACTGCAGTGAGCCCTCTTCTTGCAGCTGGTATAACCCTTGTTTAATGCACCAGTCAGTGCACACATATACTGTTCTGTGCTCTTGGTCATGTTTTGAGTTTCTCACAACTTTTTGGTACGTCTCCTGAGAACAGCAATCACAACGTTCCCTCAAAGCATTAAAACTGTGCTCTAGAAGCTAGTATTCTACTAATGAAAGGAGTGATTTGAAGGAATGTTATAATTTATTGTCCATGCTTAGATGAGAAACAAACAAAAATATTTGTGGGTCATTTTAGTACAGATAGTTACTAAATAGAGATTTTGATGCTTTTCAAAATTTACACTCCAATGTTAAAGACTAATTTCTTCATCCAAAAGTAGAAGACCAGCTGAGGTTCACTAAAGAAGTGCTGTCCTTGCTAATCATTTTTAGTTTAAAATTTATTTTAAGTATACCTTGTACTCCCTGCCAGGACTACAGAACACACGTATGGGCTTTTACTTGTTGAAAAATGTTCTGTTGACTTTCTTTTCAAAAAATTACCTAAAAATAAGAAGGAATCTTTTTTCTTCATCCTCCCTGTTAAGGAAACAGAGCTGTTGGTTATTGTGTGAGCAGTTAGTTGGCCTGCAGTCCCACTCGGATTTCTCCTTTCTGATTTCAGTGGTATCAAACAAAAGCAAGCACTGGGCGGGCTGAGTATTCTCTTTGATAAGCAAAATGGAGCCTGGTCTTGTACAATTGTGTGCCTGTGATCGCAGACACCCTCAAATAAGAGCGATGGGCATGGGTTTGTAAAGAGGCTTTGAATTTCATGATTTCAAGTCGCACTTCTAATCCTTAAGGCAATTGGAATTCTCTTTCTGGTCCTTTCAAAGACTATTATAAACCGCTACTATCTACCTGCTTTTCAGACTTAAAGCTCTTGAAGGTTTTCTCTTTTCCTTTGAGAGGAGGCAAAGAGCTCTATTGTCGCACACAGCCTCCACACAGCACTGTGGGGATAGCCATTCGTTCTTCTGGAAGAATTGCATTGTCATTTGATCTGCCCAAGATTTGAGATGTTATATTTGTAATCTCAACTTCCAGGAGCCAGCAAATACAATAAAATAACTCGGATGAAGGCAGCCACAGGGATACGGGTTATGACGTTTACTATATCATTTAATTATATAAAGAAAAAAATGTTCATAGATTAAGTTGAGATTTTACCCATACACACATGCAGATATGAAAAAAAATCTTCACATTCCCCTTCACATCATATCTTTGCTCCTGCCTCTGTCTTTGTTTTTGTCATTTCTCTACCACTAACTTGGAAATCACACAGTGCCTTAGGGTTCTGTCCTGATCCTTCTCATCTGTTTTTATACTTTCTCATTAAGCAACTTAACCTATTAAGCCCTGAGACTTCCTTTACCTTACTCACTCAAGTTGTTGTGATGCATCTCCTATTCACACCTTGTATTTATATCGCGATTTATGTGTCTTGCCATCTACTGTTTACTAGGTGACTTATAGAGCTTAAAATTGCACATGGCCATGACTTCCTCTCTCCACCAAACCTCACCCAGAATTCACTCAGTTCATTCTCCTGTAGTTTCCATTATAGTGGGGGTACCATAACCCACCCAGCACAAGCTAGAAGTGTGAGAAACCACCTGAACTTCTTGCCTACATCCCGCATAGCCAACTGTCCCCCTCCCCATTCACGGATATATTCAGCCACCATTATACATATTGTCACCTGCACCACTCCCTGAGAGGGGTCGCTGGGAAAACCCACCCAGGGCCAAGGTTAAAACAACCCCTATCCACACATACTCACTACCACCCAATAAGGTTGTCTTGACATTTTCTTCATTATTTTACAAGGTTATTGTGTAATGTATTCAAGTCTTACAACCATTAGCTATAAAGCTTGCTGATGTAGTTTGAATGAAATAGTGCAGTTTGAGTTTAGGCCTCTGTACCAAGGGTTGGAAATACACTTAAGTGTGTGATTCACAGGTTAGATGTGGGTTTTAGAAGACCAGTGAGCTATTCTTGCCTAGAGTGTTCCAGACACTGGCCACTTGGCCAGCCCAACCACTGAATGTCCAAATACCCTCAAATGAATGAACATCCCAGACCCTGCATGCCTACACCCAACAAAGAGTAGAACTCTATCTGGCTGTTTTTTTTGTTTTTTTTTTTTAAAGAATGGGGGATGGCTGACCCTTGAGCACACACACTAGAGCTAGGAAGGTTCTGTGGCACCTTCTTAAAGACGTTGTGCACCAGGCAGAACACCAAGCTTTCAGGGGAACAGTTGGCATTTAGAGCATGCTCAGCACTCAGCTCTGCCCAGTCACTATCCCTAGACCCTCCCCCCTTTATTGAACTCAGCCTGGAACTGAAGCCCCTTTTTAACTAATGCATCTCCACTTTTGCTGCCAGTTATTGTGAGGTAGCATTACGTTTGCTTGTATTTTCCTCATATTCATATTTGGGGTTCAAACCCAATAGAGATGAAATGGGTACAATTTCAGCCTTCCACTTGTTCTTCAAAACAGCTACTGAGAACCCACTGAAGCAGGCACTGTGCTTGCACATGTCACACTGAGGGTGCAGGAAACGTAGTGTGTTATAGTAACAGTGTGCTCCGTGCTACGCTAGGGAGATGCTGAGCTCAAAGCAGGGTAGGTAGACCAGACTTAAAAGGGGAATGGATTGAGATCTTTCTGGAAAAGTGTCCTGTCAGCTGAGACCTGAAGGAAAAGGAGAGAGTGGAGTGGGTGCTCCTGGCAGGAGAAAATGGTGTGTGAGAAAAACCAGAGGGCGCACAGAATTCAGTACTTCTAAGGAAATGAAAGTTGCTTCCCATGGTTTAGGAAAGGATTATGGTGGGACGCAGTGGGGTCAGCAAGGAGTCGCTGATGAGAGCAGTGTGGGCCTGGCTTGCAAGCTTGATGCTGGGTCAGGACTTTAGTTTAAGAGCAAAGAGGAAACCTAGAAAGGTTTTAAACAAGGGAGTGATGTATTCAGAGGTATGTTTGGGAAAGATGACTTTGGCAGATAGTGAAGAAGAGATTGGAAGGAAAAGGCTGGAGGAAAGGGACCACGAGGAGATGCTGAAGTAGTTCAGAGGAGGGACAATGGAGACCTGGCCCACTTCAGGGAGTCCTCAGTGTGTCATCCAGAGAACTTGAAACCTCACATTTCCTTTTTGTACTCAAATGATAGAAACTCCTATATGTATACACATTAACATAATTGTCAAAAGTTATTGGTATCTGTGTCTAAACACACAGATAAATCCAAAAGTGTCTAATTCTGACTCCCTCCCCAAGAAACATGTCAAGAACAGCTCTTCCTGTGGATGGAGAGAAGAAAGAAGCACTCTGTGCTTTTCTATCTAAAACTTAAGCTCAGAACTGTTGTGATAAAAGAACTGGCAGGGATTAGATCTCTCTCTCTCTCTCTCTCTCTCTCTCTCTCTCTCTCTCTCTCTCTCTCTCTCTCTCTCTCTCTCTTTCTCTGCTTTTTTGGAGTAAAAACTATTTCCAAACAAATGTAAATCACTGGACTTAACTGTCTGTTAATATCATCAATACACACTAATCCAGTGTCTGTGTGAAACCCACAGGATCACAGCAGCAAGGTAATGTTACCTTCTTCCCCTCTCTTCTTTGTCACTTTGATTTCACATCCCATTCTCCATTCCGTGAGGTGCGAATTTGCCGGCTTTACAATCCAGCAAAAAGTCAGTGAATTTGGAGGGAGAAAGAAGTCTCCCAATCCCAGTTAGGCTGCTCACTCAAAGTCAGTTGACTCATGTGAATATTGAATTGCTATAATTTCTCAAAACAAAGCTGCAGGACTAAGTTTTCTTCCATATTTTCTAGCCAAAAGTCATGGTTTAATGAGCCACATAGAATATCAGTCTCCCAGACTGGTAAGGACAGTGAAATGAGTACAAATACAGGATATCTGCCTATGCCCCCAACCTCACTGAAAACCCATGCTCTTTTTTCTGTTATATTTTTCTGCCTCTCATTCAACATCAGAGTTTCTGTAAATCTCAACGAACTTACTTTGCGGTTGCTGTTCTTCAAATAAATGGCTTCATGGAGAACTGGGTGACAAGGAACTATGAATATAACAATTCCATATGAGAATCATGTTTGTAATAACCAGGTAAGAAAAATTCTTGGCCCTGACCGGTGTGGCTCTGTGCGTTGGGAATCATCCCCCGAACTGAAAGGTCACCAATTACGTTCCTGATCAGAATATATGCCTGGGGCGTGGACCAGGTCCTCAGTTGTGGGCCTGTGAGAAGCAACAAATAGATGTTCCTCTTGCACATCGATGTTTCACTCCCACTCTTTCTCCCACCCTTCCCCTCTCTATAAAAAAGTAAATAAAATCTTCTTAAAAATTCATGTAGTTAAGGTGCAGGAAGTCTGGCTTAAGAGAGAGCTGTCAACAGAGAAACAAATGTCCATAATTTTGAAATTTAATTTATTTTATTTTTCTTGTAATTGTATCAGAAAGTAAGATCGGGCATAGCCAGACATTCTTTTACTGGATGAGTCTGACTTTAAATAAAGCAAAGAGGTACTAAACTTTTGTAGTAAAAGGAAGAAAGAGGCTTTCAGGCGTTCTCCTTTGAAGAACTTGAAACCAATGTAAAAGAAGGCATACACTGGGGCCTCCCTCTAGCTGCCATCTTGTGTCCCCGTGGGTGCGCACTTATTTTCAGCTGGTCTGCCAAAGACCCCCATGAGTACCAACCATAGGCCCCTGCACCGCCCCGTTTTCTCTTGAACAAGATGAAAGAAACTATCATGAACCAAGAGAAGCTCGCCAAACTTCAGGCACAAGTGCGCACTGGTGGGAAAGGCACCGCTGGTAGGAAGAAGAAGGTGGTTCACAGAACAGCTACAGCAGATGATAAAAAACTTCGGTTCTCCTTAAAGAAGTTGGGGGTGAACCACACCTCTGGCATTGAAGAGGTAAATACGTTCACACACCAAGGACAGTGACCCACTTTAACCGCCCTGAAGTCCGGGCACCCCCGGCAGCGAACACGATCACCATGACAGGCCACGCCGAGACCAAGCAGCTGACAGACACGCTGCCCAGCATCGTAATCCAGCTTGGTGCCGACAGTCTGACCCGTTTAAGGAGACTGGCTGAAGCTCTGCCCAGACAATCTGTGGATGGAAAAGCATCACTTGCTACAGGAGAGGATGATGATGATGAAGTTCCGGATCTTGTGGAGAATTTTGATGAGGCTTCCAAGAATGAAGCAAACTGAATTGAGCCAACTTCTGAAGAAGATAAACTTGAAGAAGTTACTGGGACCTTCTATTTTATATTACGACTGCTTTTTCAAATTTTGTTTATGGATCTGATAATATCTAGGTCTCTAATATTTTTAAGCCCTAGCCCTTTGGACACTGCAACTTTTTTCAGTTTTTGCTGATACACAAATCTTTCTTTGCAGCAAATTAAGCTGAAGAAGCCTGGGAATAAAGTTTGAAACCAAGATTAATAAAGTTCTTTGCCTAGTATACTTTTCTTTTATTTCATTGACAATGATTTGTATACAGAAAGCAAAGTTGTCTGTAGAAATCTAATCATGGCATTATAATATGACAGATAATCTTTGATGGAATTTTATTATTAAAAGTTTGACAACAACAACAAAAAAATGCTTGCACTGGAAGTTAAACAAAATAAATAAAAGTAAAGATGGCATTTTATTTTCTTGCCCATGAAGTTGGTCATGTGGCTGTATTTCTTACCTTAAACTCAGGTTAAATGTAAGCTAAGTTACATTAAGTTAAAAGCTCACAAATAGAAATGGTGTTCATCAAAGCACAGAACACTTTCCAGGTTTTCCAACAAGTTCTCTGCAATCCCCTGACAAGTGACTGAATGGAGATGTTCCATAGCTCGTGTGGTGGTAGGTGTGTGTTCAGACATAGAGGAGAAATACAACAATTCTGCATAGTGCAAACATTTATAAAAATGATGAGCATAACTTTGGAAAAAGAAGAACAATTAAATCTCTTGAGAGAGATCGTCTGATAACTTACTTTTTGAATCACTGGAGATTATGTATGTGAAAGTACATTGGGAATGATGATACCCTATAGAAATATCACAT
Source organism: Furipterus horrens (assembly GCF_987537825.1). NCBI lineage: Eukaryota > Metazoa > Chordata > Mammalia > Chiroptera > Furipteridae > Furipterus > Furipterus horrens. Next base: position 183,998,084 of record NW_028327176.1, read on the forward strand.
TGCAGAGCTACTGCTATGTGTAACAACAATCTGCATATTATACTGGCCCGGAGCCTTTCTGAAACTTTTATACTGGGATTAGTGTCAACATAAAGAAATTATAGAATAGAAAGATGAAAAGTCACTTGTGGGTGCTTTGAAAATTAGGATAGATCTCAAAAAACATACATGAACCAGGATGTACATGAATAACATAAAAACCTTTAAAAGAGCTTTAGGAGAATTGATGCCTTGTAATGTAAAGAGAATTATACATTTGTAATAATAACAAACATAAATGTTTTTTGCTTTTTGAATCTATTCCTGCCCATAAAATTTACATTTTCTGAAGGAACCTCTGTGGATCTGGCTATAACACTAATCACTCACTTATATCTTTGCTTCTATTTGAAGATTAAAGCATTTCACATTAAACTTGGTAACTTTTATCTCTAAAGAAGGGTACATTTCCTCTTTTTCTTTTACATCTTGAAGTCACTTGCTATAAATCTATGTAAATCAGATATAATGACAATTAACTAAGAACTTCAAGTTCTATTCATTCTGATTGCTCAGCCCTACATACAAGCCCTATAAAATGATGGGCTTTGAAGTGCTGGTCAGGGTGGAGTGAAAAGCCACTGCTGGTGACAATACTCAACCCGCAGCCAGTACCAAGTTCTAGTTCAGCTCTAAGGACAGAGTACTGGTGGAACCCAAGAAAAGTTTCTCAGTCACTTGGTAAGTGCAGAAATCGCTCAAATTCACATTTATGAATAAATTTTTCTAATTTCTTTTGGTTAAAAGATGCTTCCCTTCCTTTCTCTTTTACTCAATACTCTTTCTTAAAGTAATGCATTCAAATAAGCTTTTTTGGGTTTTTTTTCTTTTTTTTCTTTTTTTTTTTTTGCTTGTATACAAATGTTTGTCTGAAGGGTTCAGTAGATACATTTGTATTTGAAGCTTTCAACTTTTCCTTTTTTTGTATGTCATATGTTGTATGAATCTAGAAAGCATTTATTTTTCTCTTTATTTTAAGATTAAATGCCTTAATTTTTATTGACAGAAAGAGAAACAGTCCTTGAGATCTTACATTTCTACCTAAAAATTAGATATAAATATAACACATGCGAGAATTAGATGTAAAAAACACAAGCCTTGGTTTTAATATATTTTTCTTTTATGGCAACAACTATTATAATAACTATATGTGGCTTGATGATTTGATGGTATTAATTTTCAATATTAATCGAGTTAAGTTGTTCAACCCAGGCATAAGAAAATAAGGTTCCAGTAATATCTACAATTAAAAGTCAAAAAAGAAATGTATATACAAAACAATTTTTATATATTCATATATATACATAATACACATATTATTAAATAGATGATACCCCCAGTATATATTAATCAGAAGCTAAAATTTAGCATGGAAGAAACAGTTGTTTGAAACTGTTAGAAAGGATAGCAAACTCGGATGTCACATCTCTGTTAGGAGCGCATGGTTCCTAGGATTATTTCAAACACTGTAAGAGTGTGCATTCAATATATACTGATGCTCAGGCCTACTATGTGCCTGCCAGTAAGGGTGCAGCTATTGAAAAGCATCCTCATTTTCCCTTAAGTTCCTTTCATTGAGAGAAATCTTCTTGACTAAAAAAGTTAATATTGCAGTATAACTTAATTTATAAGGTTAAAATTATTTTCCACACTCTGCAAGAACCTTCAAAAACTTCTGCAAGACACAGAGAATTACTGCGTATATTCTTGAAAATCATAATAACCCTTACACATAAAGATATGTGTGCCCCTGTGTTTACTGCAGTATTATTTACAATGCTCATATACGGAAACATCTTGTGTGTCTCTGGATGAATGCCTGGATAAAGAAGCAGTGGTACATATGCACAGTGGAATACTACTCAGCCATTAAAAATGATGAAATATTGCCATTTTTAGACAACATGCAGAGATCCTGACAGCATCATGCTAAGTAAAATAAATCAGACCAAAAAGTCCAGAACCACACCGTGTCTCTCACATCTGGGATATAAAACACAAAGCCACAAATGAACAAACACATTTAAAAAAGCAAACAAACTCACAGATGCAGACGACAGTATGGTGGGTTACCAGGGGCACGTGGGGTCAGGGGAAGATGGAGAGGGTAAAGGAAGTCAATTACATGGTGATGGATGGAGACGGGGCTTTGAGTGGTGAACACGCAGTGTAATATACGGGTGATATAGTAAACCATTGCACACCTGAAACTTACATAATGTTACTAAGAAATGTTACCTCAGTAATTTTTTTGAAAAGAAGAATTACCTGGTGGTGACTTCTGTGGTTGTAAAATCTGATGCGACTCTCCTTTTCAATGCACAGAGATGGAAAACGAAAAGAAGTCCCAGCTCCTCCTGCTCCTGCTGCTCTTCAGCACACTGGTGTCCCAAACCATGGCATTGCGTCTTCTCCAAGAAGAAGATCTGAGGTAAGTTTCCTTGCAGTTCAGACAGCTGAACACTCCGTCTTCATCTAAAAGAGAACCACCCCCCACTCTGGACACCGTCAGTCTGTTCTCTGTATCTATGAATCTGTTACTGTTTTGTTTGTTCGTTTATTTTGTTTCTTAGAGTCCACATATAAGGTTAAACCATATGGTACTTGTCATTCTCTGACTGCAATATATAAGGGTCAATTTTAAATTTTAAAAATTTCCCTATGTTTTTGCACATCTCAATTTTTTTAATTGCATATTATTTATTTAAATGTTTGGTTGATATGCTAACCAGAATTTTTAACATAATTTTAACATGATTATTCTTTTGTACATCCCTTACTAAAATTATATTAATACATAAGATTAGAAACCAGAAGGCCCATAAAATTTATTGAATTTGAGTGACTATTCAGCGATGGAAAGATTCTCTGGGATTGATCAATACAGAGAAACGTATCATACCAAGAATCTCTGAAGTTAAGTTTCAGGACTTAGAGGAGAAAATAGTACTTGCGGACTGTTTCGGCCAAATGATACAAATCTTTAACAAATACAGAAAGGGTTCCAAGTTGTCATATCAAATATTACCTTTTTTCAAAGTTTCATTTTGTATAAAATTTTTTCTCCTTCACAAAGTGATGATACTAGCAAGGAAGTATACACTGTTCAATGCTCTGATGGAATTGAACTGAGTAGCTTTTATGCTTGGCACATACAGCTTATAAAAGTTGTATGGCACGTATTATATGGGATAGGCAAAACTTAACAGTGTATATTCTCATAAACCATAGAAGCCTTAATCAACTACACATCCCATATTTTAAGTTGTTGATACTTTTCAAGATTTGGAGTGTCTTATTTCAGGTTAAGTACAAATATGTTATCTTCTGAGAAAAAGTTATTATGCTTCAGTGACAGAACAGTATTTGAAGGAGCAATTAAACTTAATCAAGTTTCATTAAAAGCAGACCCTGACCTCTTACAAAAGGCATTAGCTGAAAATAGCAGGTGAGTTTATTTTAACGGAGTCGCATTCTGAAAATGGGTTTTTGGAATATACGTGTTTCATTGTCATGTCTCCATGAAGCTGTTTCCACAATGTGACATCAGGTGTGCACATGCCAGGGCCCCATCCAGCCCGGCACATTGCCACCTGTGCAGCTGTGCCTGATGTGCTTCGTGTAGAGAGGCCGTATGCGCCGGCGTGAACTGAACATGCTCTTGAATTCAGCTCCACAAAAGGCCAACAGGAGAAGTTGCACCAAGTCTGATAAAACTATAGCTTTCGGGATTCCAGGATAGAGGACTTTCTTGAGTGAGAGTTTTATGTCAAGGTCAAGAAAAGATGTCTAATAATCAAAGCTATTCATTCCAAGAGCCTTTTGTCAAGAGCAACATTCAAGTATAGCCAGAGTAGCTGCCCACTCAAAACAGAGTTTAATGGCTTCCTCATTAGGACAGAAAAGGTGGTTGATAGATATGAAGGTCATCTCTATATTAAGAGATTATTGGAAATATACCCTAAGAAACCCAAATCAATCACCAATTTAGAAGAACGTATGCACCCCTATGTTCATAGCAGCACTATTTACAAAAGCCAAGTGATGAAAACAACCTAAATGTCCATCAGTAAATGAGTATATCCAAAAACTGTGGTTCATTTACATAATGGAATACTATGCAGCAGAGAAAAACAAGGAACTCCTTCCTTTTGCAACAGCGTGGATGGAACTGGAGAATATTGTGCTAGTGAAATAAGTCAGGCAGTGAAAGACAAATACCATATGATCTCACCTATAAGCGGAATCTAATGGACAAAGTAAACTAACACTAATGAACAAAATAGAATCACAGGCACAGAAACATGGAACAGAATGAAAGTGACCAGAAGGTGGGGGGAGGGGATAATTATGGAAAGAAGGGAAAGGACAACACAGAGAACATGTATGAATGACCCAGGGACACGGACAACAGGGTGGGAATTGACTGTGGGAGCCAGCAGATGGGCTGGGAGGAGGGCAAGAGGGAAAAGATTGGGAAACCACAATAGAATAGCATTTTTAAATGATTTTAAAAAAGAGATTATGATTCCAATTAAGTTTGGAGAAGAAATAGCAAAAGGCATAATATCATTTTCTTATATATATTTTAGGTAGAAGAATAAAACTGCACAGATTAATCAAAAACTGATCAATCAATTCACTAGAAACTGATTTAAATATATTATCTTTTTCTTGCCAATATGTCTTAGAGAAGAATTAGTTTTATAAATCCTATCAGGGGACATTTTTTAACATTGAGATATACTTCCAAAAACATTTTTTAACTTAACTAAATTTGGGGCTGCAAATATAGAATACATTTCGATATAAGTGACAGGAAAAACTCACTTTGGATATAATTTTGCATGAAAACTTCTATAATAAGTTGGTGAATTTCCTTGTTACTCATTAAGTCAAAGTAATATTTTACAAAATCGTTTTTAAAACAATGGCTAACCTTTCTTTTTGTTTTAAAAATGTCAGACATGTTGAGGGAGATTTCACCAGTTACTTTAATAGTGTCTTGAGTCATCGTTCTGCCAAAAAATACCTTGCAACCCTTATTGGAAAATGAGTGAGGTAAAGAGAACTTATTATTGTTTATTATTACTTATTATTGTTATCAAACACATTATTATTGTTTAATTTGGAATTATATTTTTTACCATTAATGATATTTACTTTGTTAAAAATTGATAACACTTCATAATGTTCAATTTAGTTAAATATGCCAAGCCCATGATTAGGAAATAATACCTTCTATTCTAAAATGCTCACTGGCTTCTGACACACTTATATATTTTTAGTAGCAATCACTTTTAAATTGGCAATGAACTTGAAGTAGACACAGTAAAAATAAATAACACATAGTATAAAATTAAGAGAATTTTAATGTTAACCAGAGTACTTGTTTTTTAACTTCCTGCTCAAACCAAGCATTGAAAGATTCTTTCTTTAAATGGGCAATAGCCGAACATCTAGGTGGTATCTTCATGTGGCATAGCTTCTAAAGAAGGATTTATTTATCACGAACTTTTCCTCCCTGAACACAACTTCAAATATTCCCGTTTTGATAAATTATTTGCTCTATAAATACAGAATGTGTTTTAAGACACTACCAGTAAGTGCCAAGATATGCTGGGTTATTTTTCACTCTCTGATCCTTAGCCTTGGGTGTATTTTAAATTAATTGTTATGATAGAAAACGAGTTGGGTATTAAAAATTATTTTTATATGAGTCCAAGAAAATTGAAACTTTGGTATAGTTATCACTTCTTGTTAAACTCATTGATTTTATTTTTCCCACATTTCTTAGCGATGGCATCATTGAAGACCAGGGACAAATCAAACGTCACTCAGATGGAATCTTTACTGACAGCTATTCACGCCATCGACTAAAAGAGGCTTTGAAGAGCTATTTGGACAAAGTTCTGGCTGACAAGAAAAAGTAAAGAAACACAAAACTTGCTAAAATGAGAAATTATAAATGATCTTAAGAATAGAAGCTACAGTACAGAGACTTACCTATATGTCTACCTTTTTATCAATCTATGCTCTGAAGAATAGTTCTCAACCTCGGCTGCCATTAGACTACCGAGCATGTATTGCAAGGAAGTTGGTACCTTTATGGATATGGTTCTAGCCATTGGTTTTCCCTAGGAGCGGCCTGGTTGATTCTGATGTGCCTCCAGGGTTAAAAATGATGACTGTGGGGGCACCTAGACTGAATTTGGAAACAGGTTTTATTAGAAGTGCTGATTTTTAAAACATATGAAGTGCAGTCAATTAGCAATTTGGTATCACATGGAACTCCCTTTATGTGCATTCCAAGTCCCCCCCCCCTTTTTTTTTAAACCAAATTAAGCTATGAGTTCTTATGTCTTCCCAGATTCAGTAAAACCTGTGACTCTCTGGGTCACATAGAGTTTGGAACACAATAACTGGAAAGTGAGGTGCTCTTTTTTAACTTGATTGTTTTTGTTTAGATAGTGAGTATTAAGGTCAACCCTGGTAGAATGAGGCCATACAAGATGCCTCTGTTTGCCCACCAGACTAAAACTGTGTAAGCATAATTTTAGACATTTAAAATGGAAGAATAATTCATAGGTAAGAAGTAAGAACTAACCGAAAGGATAACTATTTAGCCCTCCAGAGCACTTTAGAGGGCACAGGGAACAACACAGATCAAACAATATCATTTCTTTAGATACTTTCTCATCTAACACCTTAACATGCACACTTTTCTTTTTTCTTCTACAGAGCTAATAAGAAACCAAAATGATCATGAAAAGGGTCTTTGAAGAAAGCTGGTGACAACTTGCCAGTGGTGGGTATATCTCTGCATTTTTATCATCTTCTTATAGGAACCATCTAGTTACCTAAGTAGGTAAGAGTCGCTCGGTAAGAAGTAGACATTTCACAATGAATCCTCATGTAAGAAGCAGCAAAAATAAAATTTACTTTCTTTTACCTATAAAGTGAGTATAGGTACTGTGACTCCAAAAATATTCACTGTAAATTTTTTTTGAGTAGAAGAAACATAAATAGGATTTTCCTTTGTTAAGTCATAAGCTTGTTACTGCAATTGCCTTTATGTGTACAAGTCATATTTACTCCTGAGAGCATTCATGCATACATTAGCTCATAAAAATGTGTTTATAATACCTGGCAACTGCTTAAAGAACTTTTACATCTTCACTACTGAGGTTCACAAAATTTTTCTCTAAAGTCTACAGAGTAAATATTCTTGGTTTTGTGGTTTATATGGTTTCTTTCAACAATACTCATGTCTGCTATTGTAGTGGGAGTTTGCCACAAATTATATGTAAAATGAATGAAGTGGCTATGTTACAATAAAACTTGATCTGTGAAACATGAAGGTTAGCTAGACTACAACCCTGAATAGGTCAAGGAGATTAAACTAGGCCCAAGCTCAGACTGAGCGTAGTTCACTGCCTCACTTCAGTTCCCGGTTTTCCTGCGAGTCCTTACGAGCAGACAGGCTGTCCGAGAACACACTTGACTGCCCTTCACCTCTAAGGGACATACATGGTCAGGTGTGCTGCCACGTGCCCACTCACAATCCTAAATGGACATTTCAGGGCATGAGTCCCTTGGCGCAAAAAGGAATGATAATCTCACAGAGCTCTTGAAAAAGATATTTATAATAAGAAGTCTTCTCCTTTAAATTATATAGTACAGCTGGCACTAAAAGTTAAAAGAGGTTTAATTATTCTGTCTTTTCTAAACCCTAAGATTATTTATGAGATTCTGCACTTCATTCTTTTCTTTTTTGAATGGGTAGCTTTGGACAAAGTCTTTTGATTGGAAATTTTGTGAGTCCACCATCTGTGAAAATTACAAATGGGTAACTATTAGTAACCGATCAGGGAGCCCCTTCACATCCCAGTTCCCTTTCTGACAATCAGTCCTCTGGAGGATGCCCTCCTGGTATCACACAACATGATCTTCTGTCATGGGTAGTTGACAAGAGCCAAAGAGAAAGAGATGTTCAACAAGTAAGTGGTAAGTGAATGAAGTTAAGATGCTGTAATAAAAATATGTTTATGCTTATATATTATTTTTTCTTTTCCAGAATTCTTGAAACAAAATGATAGATGAAGTAACTATGTTTTGAGTTCTACATAAGTCATTCAAGAAAACATCTTCAATATCAAAACCAAATAAAATGCTATGTTGTTAATGTGTGAATTCTGTGCTTTATTTTAGGCTGATCTTATAACTGTGCTGCTTACATCGCAAATATTATTTGAGAGTTCTAAAAATTCATCTTTAAGTCATGAAAATTTTCTAGTTTCATATGCTGTGTATCTTTTATAACACCAATATATTTAATGATAAGGAAATAGTAGGCTAATTCCAGTTATATGAAGCCTTTTGGAGGGATAGTATAAAGCATATTGATGATTTTATTTACAGAGCTTCCTTAAATATCCAAGGTGACTCATGCCTATGTACCACAGAAATACCACCTAAGGAAATATATTCTTCATTGTCTGGACTCCTAAATGCACTATAAATGAGCTCAGATGAGAAATATTGCCATTCCTTGGTAAGAGCTGGATACTAACAAGGCATCAAGACTTAAGCAGACCTCACAAGAGATGGGTGATGATTAGAATTTCATGACACTATTACCAACAGTTCACTAAAATTATGTCTAGAAATATTTCCTCTCCTTGTTACTGTTTAATTGCAAATGCATATTACTTGTTAAAGAACTTGTCATAAAAACAAGTTCTACAGAATCCCATAAAAGTGTTTTAAATTAAAACAAAATTAGTCTTTTAAATTAGAAACAAAAACCCATATTTCACTCTTGTTTCCAAGGTAAACAGTACAATAACTTTACAAATGGATTCCCAAATAAAATAAATATGCTCTCTGACAAACAATAAGACTGATATTTAAAATACTAATATATTGGTAAAATTCTTACATATCCAAGACTTTCCCAGAGAATGATAAAAATGTACTAAGAGGAACAGTACTTAAAATGATATAACAGAGTAGAAGAATTGATTGAATCAATTTAGAAAATAAGCTAAATATATGCATATTAAATATATAGTAAATGTTGTAATTCAAATCAGGAGGTGAAATACTTAATAAGTGTGTGGAACCAATAATGTTTTGATCCTTGCCTCATACCATACAGAAAAATAATTTCCAGAGAGATTGAAGCATTAATGTACAAATTAAAAAATAAATAAGAAATCAGTTCATACTAACTTTATATAAAAATGATAAAAAAACACAAAACTTCATTACCTATTTTTCTAAGAGTTTATCCAAAATTACCTTTATGTTCTGCATTCGGAAGTCTTATGTGCTTTAGTTGGTCAAAGCAAAGCAACGCTTGCATTTAGTCTGACCCATATAAGACCTTGGAGAAGCACTTCATGAAAAGTAATGCTGGAGGGTGAAAGAGAGTGTGTTCCTCGATTCTGAACTCAAGGGATGTATTTGTCAATTTCTTCCTCCATTTGAATTGTTTTAAAATTCATACTAAAAACACATGCACACATACAACACACACACAAACACACAAACACACAAAGAATCTGTCCCTGACAAGGCACCTAAGATGGGAAAGACGCATATACTGTTGTTATCTGATCAAAGAAAATTTTTGAAGCAAAGGGTCATGTAGCCTTATCTTCTAAGAATTAGTCATATTTTTTAATGAAACATGAAGTAAATATTTGAGATTAATGTGAAAACTCTGGGGGAAAATTAAAAAATATTTTTGAACCTCATCACATATATCAACATTAGTTTATGCTGTGGCCCCATGTCACGGGCCTCTGATCCCCCCCACCTTCCATGACCCCATCCGCAACAACTGCCCCCGTGTATTCATATAGATCAACCTGCTCAGGAAGAAACAAAAATAGAAATATGCATGTCATATATAAAGTTATGGGTGATTGCTTTACTTATTTATAAAACCTTTAAAAAATTTTAACCTTTTTAAAAAACTTTAAAACAACACTCTTAATATTATTCTTAAATTATACTGAAGAATGATTTTAAAGTTTTAAATATGTCAAAATTTAGTCTTAACACACAGTATATACATTGCCAATGCTGACAGAATAATTTGCCTACAGAAACAAACAATGACTTCTTCATCACTATTAAAAGCATGGAAAGAATTAATTCACTGTCTTATATCTCTGCACTAGAAGATAGGCAGGTATTTGTGACTCAGTATAACCCATGTATTGACTAAAGGTACTTTTACACTCTGGTAAATACATCTCTTAAAAATGAACAGGCTTCTAACTCAATATATACTATGTGCAGGTTTTAGAAGTGAAAACAACAGTCTGTGTGTGACATTTGCAGGTGCTAAAAAAGGTACCGAAATACAAACACAATTTTCCCATTGGAGACGGAGGGCTTGCTGCTAAGATGGGCACATTATTTTTAGGATTTTCTTCTGAACTCTAGGCAAGCCTCCATGGTGACCCTGCCTTCTGAAAATTAGGTCTATCACTGAATTTAAGATAATCCACAATTGCAAAGCATTCATCTTCATAATATCACACATCATGAAAAAACAAACCACATAGGGAAAATGAAGGTATCTAGAGATATTGAGGAAGTCTTTATTCCAGTGCTCCTTACTCTTTCATTGTCTTCATGACCTTAATTTGCAAAAATCAATCTTGCCTCCCTGTCACCTTTCTCATCCACTCCATTCCAACAAGACTGTCTAACCCTCTATAACTAAAACAAACCAGCTGCAGCTTTTTGGCATTTTCTTCTCCATTTTGCATCTTCCATTTCCACATCCACCCAAATTCCAGTGATTCTACCAAGCTCACATTAAACCACATCCCTTCATGGAGGGACTGCAGTGAGCCCTCTTCTTGCAGCTGGTATAACCCTTGTTTAATGCACCAGTCAGTGCACACATATACTGTTCTGTGCTCTTGGTCATGTTTTGAGTTTCTCACAACTTTTTGGTACATCTCCTGAGAATAGCAATCACAACGTTCCCTCAAAGCATTAAAACTGTGCTCTAGAAGCTAGTATTCTACTAATGAAAGGAGTGATTTGAAGGAATGTTATAATTTATTGTCCATGCTTAGATGAGAAACAAACAAAAATATTTGTGGGTCATTTTAGTACAGATAGTTACTAAATAGAGATTTTGATGCTTTTCAAAATTTACACTCCAATGTTAAAGACTAATTTCTTCATCCAAAAGTAGAAGACCAGCTGAGGTTCACTAAAGAAGTGCTGTCCTTGCTAATCATTTTTAGTTTAAAATTTATTTTAAGTATACCTTGTACTCCCTGCCAGGACTACAGAACACACGTATGGGCTTTTACTTGTTGAAAAATGTTCTGTTGACTTTCTTTTCAAAAAATTACCTAAAAATAAGAAGGAATCTTTTTTTCTTCATCCTCCCTGTTAAGGAAACAGAGCTGTTGGTTATTGTGTGAGCAGTTAGTTGGCCTGTAGTCCCACTCGGATTTCTCCTTTCTGATTTCAGTGGTATCAAACAAAAGCAAGCACTGGGCAGGCTGAGTATTCTCTTTGATAAGCAAAACGGAGCCTGGTCTTGTACAATTGTGTGCCTGTGATCGCAGACACCCTCAAATAAGAGCGAGGGGCATGGGTTTGTAGAGAGGCTTTGAATTTCCTGATTTCAAGTCGCACTTCTAATGCTTAAGGCAATTGGAATTCTCTTTCTGGTCCTTTCAAAGACTATTATAAACCGCTACTATCTACCTGCTTTTCAGACTTAAATCTCTTGAAGGTTTTCTCTTTTCCTTTGAGAGGAGGCAAACAGCTCTATTGTCGCACGCAGCCCCCGCACAGCACTGTGGGGATGGCCATTCCTTCTTCTGGAAGAATTGCATTGTCATTTGATCTGCCCAAGATTTGAGATGTTATATTTGTAATCTCAACTTCCAGGAGCCAGCAAATACAATAAAATAACTCAGATGAAGGCAGCCACAGGGATACGGGCTATGACATTTACTATATCATTTAATTATATAGAGAAACAAATGTTCATAGATTAAGTTGAGATTTTACCCATACACACATGCAGATATGAAAAAAAATCTTCACATTCCCCTTCACATCATATCTTTGCTCCTGCCTCTGTCTTTGTTTTTGTCATTTCTCTACCACTAACTTGGAAATCACACAGTGCCCTAGGGTTCTGTCCTGATCCTTCTTCTCATCTGTCTCTATACTTTCTCATTAAGCAACTTAACCTATTAAGCCCTGAGACTTCCTTTACCTTACTCACTCAAGTTGTTGTGATGCATCTCCTATTCACACCTTGTATTTATATCGCGATTTATGTGTCTTGCCATCTACTGTTTACTAGGCGACTTAGAGAGCTTAAAATTGCACATGGCCATGACTTCCTCTCTCCACCAAACCTCACCCAGAATTCACTCAGTTCATTCTCCTGTAGTTTCCATTATAGTGGGGGTACCATAACCCACCCAGCACAAGCTAGAAGTGTGAGAAACCACCTGAACTTCTTGCCTACATCCCCCATAGCCAACCGTCCCCCTCCCCATTCACGGATATATTCAGCCACCATTATACATATTGTCACCTGCACTACTCTCTGAGAGGGGTTGCTGGGAAAACCCACCCAGGGCCAAGGTTAAAACAACCCCTATCCACACATACTCACTACCACCCAATAAGGTTGTCTTGACATTTTCTTCATTATTTTACAAGGTTATTGTGTAATGTATTCAAGTCTTACAACCATTAGCTATAAAGCTTGCTGATGTAGTTTGAATGAAATAGTGCAGTTTGAGTTTAGGCCTCTGTACCAAGGGTTGGAAATACACGTAAGTGTGTGATTCACAAGTTAGATGTGGGTTTTAGAAGACCAGTGAGCTATTCTTGCCTAGAGTGTTCCAGACACTGGCCACCTGGCCAACCCAACCACTGAATGTCCAAATACCCTCAAACGAATGAACATCCCAGACCCTGCATGCCTACACCCAACAAAGAGTAGAACTCTATCCGGCTGTTTTTTTTTATTTTTTTTTTTTTTAAAGAATGGGGGATGGCTGACCCTTGAGCACACACACTAGAGCTAGGAAGACTCTGTGGCACCTTCTTAAAGACGTTGTGCACCAGGCAGAACACCAAGCTTTCAGGGGAACAGTTGGTATTTAGAGCATGCTCAGCACTCAGCTCTGCCCAGTCACTATCCCTAGACCCTCCCCCCTTTATTGAACTCAGCCTGGAACTGAAGCCCCTTTTTAACTAATGCATCTCCACTTTTGCTGCCGGTTATTGAGAGGCAGCATTACATTTCCTTGTATTTTCCTCATATTCATATTTGGGGTTCAAACCCAATAGAGCTGAAATGGGTACAATTTCAGCCTTCCACATGCTCTTCAAAACAGCTTCTGAGAACCCACTGAAGCAGGCACTGTGCTTGCACATGTCACACTGAGGGTGCAGGAAACGTAGTGTGTTATAGTAACAGTGTGCTCCGTGCTATGCTAGGGAGATGCTGAGCTCAAAGCAGGGCAGGTAGACCAGACTTAAAAGGAGAATGGCTTGAGATCTTTCTGGAAAAGTGTCCTGTCAGCTGAGACCTGAAGGAAAAGGAGAGAGTGGAGTGGGTGCTCCTGGCAGGAGAAAATGGTGTGTGAGAAAAACCAGAGGTAGTACAGAATTCAGTACTTCTAAGGAATTGAAAGTTGCTTCCCATGGTTTAGGAAAGGATTATGGTGGGACGCAGTGGGGTCAACAAGGAGTCTCTGATGAGAGCAGTGTGGGCCTGGCTTGAAAGCTTGATGCTGGGTCAGGACAAGTTTAAGAGCAAAGAGAAACCTAGAAAGGTTCAAAACAAGGGAGTGACATGATCATAGGTATGTTCAGGGAAGATGACTTTGGCGGATTGTGAAGAAGAGATTGGAAGGAAAAGGCTGGAGGAAAGGGACCACGAGGAGATGCTGAAGTAGCTCAGAGGAGGGACAATGGAGACCTGGCCCACTTCAGGGAGTCTTCAGTGTGTCATCCAGGGAACTTAAAACCTCACATTTCCTTTTTTGTACTCAAATGATGGAAATTCCCTTGCATATAGAGATAAACGTAATTGTCAGAGGGTATTGGTGTCTGTGCCTAAACACACAGATAAATCCAAAACTGATTCCCTCCCCAAGACAAATGCCAAGAACAGCCCTTCCTGTGGATGGAGGAAGAAAGAAGCACTCTGTGCTTTTCTATCTAACACTTAATCAGAACTAGTGTGATAAAGTAACTGGCAGGGATTAGATCTCTTTCTCTCTCCTCTCTCCTCTCTCTCTCTCTCTCTCTCTCTCTCTCTCTCTCTCTCTTTCTCTGCTTTTTTGGAGTAAAAACTATTTCCAAACAAATGTAAATCGTTGGGCTTAACCAGATGCTAATACCATCAATACACATTAATCCAGTGTCTGTGTGAAACCTACAGGATCACAGCAGCAAGGTAATGTTACCTTCTTCCCCTCTCTTCTTTGTCACTTTGATTTCACATCCCATTCTCCATTCCGTGAGGTGGGAATTTGCCGGCTTTACAATCCAGCAAAAAGTCAGTGAACTTGGAGAGAGAAAGAAGTCTCCCAATCCCAGTTAGGCTGCTCACTCAAAGTCAGTTGACTCATGTGAATATTGAATTGCTATAATTTCTCAAAACAAAGCTGCAGGACTAAGTTTTCTTCCATATTTTCTAGCCAAAAGTCATGGTTTAATGAGCCACATAGAATATCAGTCTCCCAGACTGGTAAGGACAGTGAAATGAGTACAAATACAGGATATCTGCCTATGCCCCCAACCTCACTGAAAACCCATGCTCTTTTTTCTGTTATATTTTTCTGCCTCTCATTCAACGTCAGAGTTTCTGTAAATCTCAACGAACTTACTTTGCGGTTGCTGTTCTTCAAATAAATGGCTTCACGGAGAACTGGGTGACAAGGAACTATGAATATAACAATTCCACATGAGAATCATGTTTGTAATAACCAGGTAAGAAAAATTCTTGGCCCTGACCGGTGTGGCTCTGGCTCTGTGCGTTGGGAATCATCCCGCGAACTGAAAGGTCACCAATTACGTTCCTGATCAGAATATATGCCTGGGGCGTGGACCAGGTCCTCAGTTGTGGGCCTGTGAGAGGCAACAAAGAGATGTTCCTCTTGCACATCGATGTTTCACTCCCACTCTTTCTCCCACCCTTCCCCTCTCTATAAAAAAGTAAATAAAATCTTCTTAAAAATTCATGTAGTTAAGGTGCAGGAAGTCTGGCTTAAGAGAGAGCTGTCAACAGAGAAACAAATGTCCATAATTTTGAAATTTAATTTATTTTATTTTTCTTGTAATTGTATCAGAAAGTAAGATCGGGCATAGCCAGACATTCTTTTACTGGATGAGTCTGACTTTAAATAAAGCAAAGAGGTACTAAACTTTTGTAGTAAAAGGAAGAAAGAGGCTTTCAGGCGTTCTCCTTTGAAGAACTTGAAACCAATGTAAAAGAAGGCATACACTGGGGCCTCCCTCTAGCTGCCATCTTGTGTCTCCGTGGGTGCGCACTTATTTTCAGCTGGTCTGCCAAAGACCCCCATGAGTACCAACCATAGGCCCCTGCACCGCCCCGTTTTCTCTTGAACAAGATGAAAGAAACTATCATGAACCAAGAGAAGCTCGCCAAACTTCAGGCACAAGTGCGCACTGGTGGGAAAGGCACCGCTGGTAGGAAGAAGAAGGTGGTTCACAGAACAGCTACAGCAGATGATAAAAAACTTCGGTTCTCCTTAAAGAAGTTGGGGGTGAACCACACCTCTGGCATTGAAGAGGTAAATACGTTCACACACCAAGGACAGTGACCCACTTTAACCGCCCTGAAGTCCGGGCACCCCCGGCAGCGAACACGATCACCATGACAGGCCACGCCGAGACCAAGCAGCTGACAGACACGCTGCCCAGCATCGTAATCCAGCTTGGTGCCGACAGTCTGACCCGTTTAAGGAGACTGGCTGAAGCTCTGCCCAGACAATCTGTGGATGGAAAAGCATCACTTGCTACAGGAGAGGATGATGATGATGAAGTTCCGGATCTTGTGGAGAATTTTGATGAGGCTTCCAAGAATGAAGCAAACTGAATTGAGCCAACTTCTGAAGAAGATAAACTTGAAGAAGTTACTGGGACCTTCTATTTTATATTACGACTGCTTTTTCAAATTTTGTTTATGGATCTGATAATATCTAGGTCTCTAATATTTTTAAGCCCTAGCCCTTTGGACACTGCAGCTTTTTTCAGTTTTTGCTGATACACAAATCTTTCTTTGCAGCAAATTAAGCTGAAGAAGCCTGGGAATAAAGTTTGAAACCAAGATTAATAAAGTTCTTTGCCTAGTATACTTTTCTTTTATTTCATTGACAATGATTTGTATACAGAAAGCAAAGTTGTCTGTAGAAATCTAATCATGGCATTATAATATGACAGATAATCTTTGATGGAATTTTATTATTAAAAGTTTGACAACAACAACAAAAAAATGCTTGCACTGGAAGTTAAACAAAATAAATAAAAGTAAAGATGGCATTTTATTTTCTTGCCCATGAAGTTGTTCATGTGGCTGTATTTCTTACCTTAAACTCAGGTTAAATGTAAGCTAAGTTACATTAAGTTAAAAGCTCACAAATAGAAATGGTGTTCATCAAAGCACAGAACACTTTCCAGGTTTTCCAACAAGTTCTCTGCAATCCCCTGACAAGTGACTGAATGGAGATGTTCCATAGCTCGTGTGGTGGTAGGTGTGTGTTCAGACATAGAGGAGAAATACAACAATTCTGCATAGTGCAAACATTTATAAAAATGATGAGCATAACTTTGGAAAAAGAAGAACAATTAAATCTCTTGAGAGAGATCGTCTGATAACTTACTTTTTGAATCACTGGAGATTATGTATGTGAAAGTACATTGGGAATGATGATACCCTATAGAAATATCACATTGCAGCGCTACTGCTATGTGTAACAACAATCTGCATATTATACTGGCCCGGAGCCTTTCTGAAACTTTTATACTGGGATTAGTGTCAACATAAAGAAATTATAGAATAGAAAGATGAAAAGTCACTTGTGGGTGCTTTGAAAATTAGGATAGATCTCAAAAAACATACATGAACCAGGATGTACATGAATAACATAAAAACCTTTAAAAGAGCTTTAGGAGAATTGATGCCTTGTAATGTAAAGAGAATTATACATTTGTAATAATAACAAACATAAATGTTTTTTGCTTTTTGAATCTATTCCTGCCCATAAAATTTACATTTTCTGAAGGAACCTCTGTGGATCTGGCTATAACACTAATCACTCACTTATATCTTTGCTTCTATTTGAAGATTAAAGCATTTCACATTAAACTTGGTAACTTTTATCTCTAAAGAAGGGTACATTTCCTCTTTTTCTTTTACATCTTGAAGTCACTTGCTATAAATCTATGTAAATCAGATATAATGACAATTAACTAAGAACTTCAAGTTCTATTCATTCTGATTGCTCAGCCCTACATACAAGCCCTATAAAATGATGGGCTTTGAAGTGCTGGTCAGGGTGGAGTGAAAAGCCGCTGCTGGTGACAATACTCAACCCGCAGCCAGTACCAAGTTCTAGTTCAGCTCTAAGGACAGAGTACTGGTGGAGCCCAAGAAAAGTTTCTCAGTCACTTGGTAAGTGCAGAAATCGCTCAAATTCACATTTATGAATAAATTTTTCTAATTTCTTTTGGTTAAAAGATGCTTCCCTTCCTTTCTCTTTTACTCATTAAAGTAATGCATTCAAATAAGCTTTTTTGGGATTTTTTTTTTTTTTTTTTTTTTTTGCTTGTATACAAATGTTTGTCTGAAGGGTTCAGTACATACATTTGTATTTGAAGCTTTCAACTTTTCCTTTTTTTGTATGTCATATGTTGTATGAATCTAGAAAGCATTTATTTTTCTCTTTATTTTAAGATTAAATGCCTTAATTTTTATTGACAGAAAGAGAAACAGTCCTTGAGATCTTACATTTCTACCTAAAAATTAGATATAAATATAACACATGCAAGAATTAGATGTAAAAGACACAAGGCTTGGTTTTAATATATTTTTCTTTTATGGCAACAACTATTATAATAACTATATGTGGCTTGATGATTTGATGGTATTAATTTTCAATATTAATCGAGTTAAGTTGTTCAACCCAGGCATAAGAAAATAAGGTTCCAGTAATATCTACAATTAAAAGCCAAAAAAGAAATGTATATACAAAACAATTTTTATATATTCATATATATACATAATACACATATTATTAAATAGATGATACCCCCAGTATATATTAATCAGATGCTAAAATTTAGCATGGAAGAAACAGTTGTTTGAAACTGTTAGAAAGGATAGCAAACTCGGATGTCACATCTCTGTTAGAAGCGCATGGTTCCTAGGATTATTTCCAACACTGTAAGAGTGTGCATTCAATATATATTGATGCTCAGGCCTACTATGTGCCTGCCAGTAAGGGTGCAGCTATTGAAAAGCATCCTCATTTTCCCTTAAGTTCCTTTCATTGAGAGAAATCTTCTTGACTAAAAAAGTTAATATTGCAGTATAACAATTTATAAGGTGAAAATTATTTTCCACACTCTGCAAGGACCTTCAAAAACTTCTGCAAGACACAGAGAATTACTGGGTATATTCCTGAAAATCATACTAACCCTTACTCATAAAGATATGTGTGCCCCTGTGTTTACTGCAGTATTATTTACAATGCTCATATACGGAAACATCTTGTGTGTCTCTGGATGAATGCCTGGATAAAGAAGCAGTGGTACATATGCACAGTGGAATACTACTCACTACTCAGCCATTAAAAATGATGAAATATTGCCATTTTTTGACAACATGCAGAGATCCTGACAGCATCATGCTAAGTAAAATAAATCAGACCAAAAAGTCCAGAACCACACCGTGTCTCTCACATCTGGGATATAAAACACAAAGCCACAAATGAACAAACACATTTAAAAAAGCAAACAAACTCACAGATGCAGACGACAGTATGGTGGGTTACCAGAGGGGGCGTGGGGTCAGGGGAAGATGGAGAGGGTAAAGGAAGTCAAATACATGGTGATGGACGGAGACGGGGCTTTGAGTGGTGAACACGCAGTGTAATATACAGGTGATATAGTAAACCATTGCACACCTGAAATTTACATAATGTTACTACGAAATGTTACCTCAGTAATTTTTTTGAAAAGAAGAATTACCTGGTGGTGACTTCTGTGGTTGTAAAATCTGATGCGACTCTCCTTTTCAATGCACAGAGATGGAAAACGAAAAGAAGTCCCAGCTCCTCCTGCTCCTGCTGCTCTTCAGCACACTGGTGTCCCAAACCATGGCATTGCGTCTTCTCCAAGAAGAAGATCTGAGGTAAGTTTCCTTGCAGTTTAGACAGCTGAACACTCCGTCTTCATCTAAAAGAGAACTCTGTTCTCTGTATCTATGAATCTGTTACTGTTTTGTTTGTTCGTTTATTTTGTTTCTTAGAGTCCACATATAAGGTTAAACCATATGGTACTTGTCATTCTCTGACTGCAATATATAAGGGTCAATTTTAAATTTTAAAAATTTCCCTATGTTTTTGCACATCTCAATTTTTTTAATTGCATATTATTTATTTAAATGTTTGGTTGATATGCTAACCAGAATTTTTAACATAATTTTAACATGATTATTCTTTTGTACATCCCTTACTAAAATTATATTAATACACAAGATTAGAAACCAGAAGGCCCATAAAATTTATTGAATTTGAGTGACTATTCAGCGATGGGAAGATTCTCTGGGCTTGATCAATACAGAGAAATATATCATACCAAGAAGAATCTTTGAAGTCAAGTTTCAGGACTTAGAGGAAAAAATAGTACTTGCGGACTGTTTCGGCCAAATGATACAAATCTTTAACAAATACAGAAAGGGTTCCAAGTTGTCATATCAAATATTACCTTTTTTCAAAGTTTCATTTTGTATAAAATTTTTTCTCCTTCACAAAGTGATGATACTAGCAAGGAAGTATACACTGTTCAATGCTCTGATGGAATTGAACTGAGTAGCTTTTATGCTCGGCACATACAGCTTATAAAAGTTGTGTAGCACGTATTATATGGGATTAGCAAAACTTTACAATGTATAGTCTCATAAAGCATAGATATCATTGTCAGTTACACTTTGCATATTTTTAATTGGTTGGTAATTTTCAAAATTTTGAGTTTCATATTTCAAATGATTATAAAAACGTGTTATCTTCTGAGAAAAAGTTATTATGCTTCAGTGACAGAACACTATTTGAAGGAGCAATTAAACTTAATCAAGTTTCATTAAAAGCAGACCCTGACCTCTTACAAAAGGCATTAGCTGAAAATAGCAGGTGAGTTTATTTTAACGGAGTCGCATTCTGAAAATGGGTTTTTGGAATATACGTGTTTCGCTGTCATGTCTCCATGAAGCTGTTTCCATAACGTGACATCAGGTGTGCACATGCCAGGGCCCCGTCCAGCCTGGCGCATTGCCACCTGTGCAGCTGTGCCTGATGTGCTTCGTGTAGAGAGGCCGTACACACCAGGGTGAACTGAACGTGCTCTTGAATTCAGCTCCACAAAATGCCAACAGGAGAAGTTGCACCAAGTCTAATAAAACTTCAGCCTTTAGCATTCCAGGATAGAGGACTTTCTTGAGTGAGAGTTTTATGTCAAGGTCAAGAAAAGATGTCTAATAATCAAAGCTATTCATTCCAAGAGCCTTTTGTCAAGAGCAATATTCAAGTATAGCCAAAGTAGCTGCCCACTCAAAACAGAGTATAACATCGTCCTCATTAGGACAGAAAAGGCGGTTGATAGATATGAAGGTCATCTCTATATTAAGAGATTATTGGGAATATACCCTAAGAATCCCAAATAAATCACCAATGCAGAATAACCTACAGACCCCTATGTTCTTAGCAGCGCTATTTACAATAGCCAAGTGCTGGAAATAGCCTAAGTGCCCATCTGTAGATGAGTGGATCCCAAATCTGTGGTACATTTATGCAATGGAATACTATGCAGCAGAAAGAAAGAAGGAACTCCTTCTTTTTGCAACAGCGTGGATGGAACT
The DNA here is from genome assembly GCF_987537825.1 of Furipterus horrens. Lineage (NCBI taxonomy): Eukaryota > Metazoa > Chordata > Mammalia > Chiroptera > Furipteridae > Furipterus > Furipterus horrens. The sequence continues at coordinate 184,019,298 of NW_028327176.1, forward strand.
GGAGAATATTGTGCTAGTGAAATAAGCCAGGCAGTGAAAGACAAATACCATATGATCTCACCTATAAGAGGAATCTAATGGACAAAATAAACTAACACTAATGAACAAAATAGAATCACAGGCACGAAAACATGGAACAGACTGAAAGTGACCAGAAGGTGGGGGGAGGGGATAATTATGGAAAGAAAGGAAAGGACAACACAGAGAACATGTATGAATGACCCAGGGACACGGACAACAGGGTGGGAATTGACTGTGGGAGCCAGCAGAGGGGCTGGGAGGAGGGCAAGAGGGAAAAAATTGGGAAACCACAATAGAATAGCATTTTTAAATGATTTTAAAAAAGAGATTATGACTCCAATTAAGTTTGGAAAAGAAATAGCAAAAGGCATAATAAAGTTTTTCTAAAATCAAGATAGTCTTTTCTTATATAAATTTTGATTCTAGGTAGAAGAATAAAACTGCATAGATCAATCAAAAATTAATTAATTAATTAACTAGAAACTAACTTAAATATATTATTTTTTCTTGTTGATATGTCTCAGAGAAGAATTAGTTTTATAAATTCTATCAGGGAATATTATTTAACATTGAAATATACTTCTAAAAAGATTTTTTATAACTTAGCAAAATTTTGGGCTTCAAATATAGAATATATTTTGATATAAGCAACAGAAAATATTTTTTATTAGGTTGTTAGAAAAACTCCTTTTGGATATAAGTTTACCTGAAAAGCTTCCATAATAAGCTGGTGAATTTCCTTGTTACTCATTGTCAAAATAATATTTCACAAAATCATTTTTTAAAACCATGGTTATATTTTCTTCCTTCTTTTAAAAATATCAGACATGTTGAGGAAGTTTTACCAGTTACTTTAAAGTGTCTTGATTCACCTTTCTGCCAGAAAAATACCTTGCGACCCTTATTGGAAAATGAGCAAGGTAAAGAGAATTTATTATTTTATCAAACATATTATGATTATTTAATTTGAAATTATAGTTTTAGTTAATAATTTATTTACATTGTTGAAAATTGATAACTCTTCATAATGTTCAATTTACTTAAATATGTCAAGCCCATGATTAGGAAATAAGACATTCTATTATTAAAATATTCTCTGGCTTCTGACACACTTATATTTTTTTAGTAGTAATCACTTTTAAATCGGCAATCAAATTGAAGTGGACACAGTAAAAAATCAGACATGGTATAAACTGAAGCAAATATGAAGGTTAACCAGAGTACTTGTTTGTTTTTAAATTTCCTGCTCAAACCAAGCACTGGAAGATTCTTTCTTTAAATGGCCAATAGATGAATATTTAGCTGGCACACTTCAGGTGGCATAGCTTCTAATGAAACATCTTTATAAAGAAGTTTCCCTCCCAGTGGCAGAACACAACTTCAGATATTCTCCCACCTACATATATTTTTATAAAGCATGTGCCCACTTAGTATAGAATGTGTCTTAAGGCGCTCCGAGAAAATGCCAAGATGGGTTGAAATAATCCTCCCTTCCCTAAGTTTAGGCTTCGGTGTATTTTTGATGTATTTTTGTGATAGAAAATGAGTTGGGTGTTGGAATTCTTTTTATTCTGACACCAAGAAATCTGGAGCTCTGGCATCTGTATCACATTTTTGATCAAATCCTTTGCTTTGCTTTTCCTAACATGTTCAGCGATGACATCGAAGAAGACCTGGGACCCATGAAACGCCAGCTGGACCCCATGCTCGCTGAAAACTGTTTCCAATTCCTAAAACAATTGCATCCGAAAAGACTCTTGAAATCACTTATTGGGAAGAAGTAAAGAAAAAAAAATTTTGCTAAAATGGGAAGTTATAAGTGGCTTTCCAAGTAGATGCTGCATATAGAGTTTTCCCTGTCTCTCTATCTCACTATCTATACTCTGAGGCAATGATTGTCAACCATGGCTGCAATTAGACTGGAGCATTTTAAAAATACTGATGTTTGGACCCTACTCCAAACTCATTGCCATGAAATTAGTGCCTCCCTGGTTATGGCTGGAGACACTGGTGTTTTTTAGAGCTCCCTGGTTGATTCTCTTGTGCTTCCAGGGTTAAACGTGACAACTCTAGCGACATCTAGGCTGAATCTGGAAGCAAATTTTATCAAAAATGCTAATATATAAAACATGTAAAGTGCAGTTAGTTAGCAATTTGGTATCACAGGAACTCCCATTATGTGCATTCCAAGTCCCTTATGTTACCAAATTAAGCTGTGAGTTCTTTTGTCTTCTCAGATTCTATAAAACCCATGTCTTACTGGGGTGTGTGCACATCGGAGCACAATAAATAGAAAGTGGGGTGCTCTCTATTTAATTTCAATTATTTTTGTTTAAATGGTGAGTGTTACTTACAGACAGTTCTGCTTGGGTGGGATCAGACAATATGACATCTTTGCCTTCTTGATTATAACTATATCAAGATAATTTAAGCTACTTTAAGTTATTACTCATTCATAGATAATAACTAATGTTAAAGATAATTAGTTAGCACCCAGAGAACATTATGGAGTACAGAAAATAGCATAGGTTACACATTATCATTTCTTTAGATGCTTTGTCACCTAAGAGCCTTAACATGTACAATTTTCTCTTTCTGGTCTGCAGTAAGAAGGAAATTTTTAAGGCATCAGGAAGACCATAAAAATATTCTTTTTGGAGCAAAGCTGATAGAAAGTTTTCAGTGGTAAGTATATCTGCATTCTTATCATGTTCTTGTAGGAATCATCTAGTCACCTGAGTAGGTAAGAGTCGCTTGGTAAGAAATATCTTAGACATTTCACAATGAAACCTCATGGAAGATGACACTCTAGTTGAAGTGAACCGCAGTTCAGCAAACAACTTAAAATGCTTCGTGCAGGGTTCTGATGGATACACATGCCATGAGTAAACAGTTTTGTATCTCCTAGTTTATTCAGATATTCCTGTCCTTCTGTTGAGATTAAGTCAGAAGAAACTAATTCACACCAATGAGAAGAACGGACTTTTTCTTTGAGAATCGAGCCAGGGTGGCTTTTATTAACTTAAGATTTTGTCCCATGATTGCCTGCTAGCATCTCATTTAATTTAAGTACAGAAAAAATGTCACCAAATCACAGCATGGCTTGTTATTGTGAAAATACAGGGCACCCTGGGTCTAATTGTATTCCTTAAAACCTAGCAAGCATCATGCAGCAAAAGTGAAATGGTAATCTCACTTCACTTCTTGAAAAATTGTTTATAAAAAGAAGTCCTCTCCATTAAGTTATATAGTACAGCAGAATCTAAAACAAAAAAGAAAATTATGTTGTTTTTCATAAATTGTAAGATTAATTATGCAAATTCATTTTCCATTCTTTTTGAATGGGTAGCTTTGGACAAATTATTTTAATACAAAATCTTGTGGGTCAACCATCCGTGAAAATTACAAATGGATAGTTATTAGTAACCAATCAGGGAGTCCCTTCACATCCCAGTTCCCTTTCTGGCAATTAGGCCTCTTGAAGATGCCCTCCTGGTATCACACAACATTATCTCCTGACCCAAGCTATTGACAAAGGCCGAAGAGAAATAGATGTATAACAAATAAGTGGATAAGTGAATAAAATTAAGATGGTATAAATAAAAATATTTCTGCTTACAAACAAATTCTTGCTTTTTCAGAATTCCAGAAGAAAAATGATTAGGTGAAATAGTTCTCTTTTGAGTTCTACAGAAGTAATTCAAGAAAACATCTTCAAATAAAATAAATGAAAAGCAAATAAAATGCTATTTTGTACATGTGATTTATTTCATTCTAATATAATAACAACGGTGCTCACATTACAAATAATATTTATGAATTCTTAAGTTGGTCTTTAATGTGAAAATATCACATGATGTGTATGTTTTCTGTTAAATATATTTAGTGATAATAAACACTAAGCTAACTACAATCATATGAGGCTTTTGGAAAATGTAGTAATAAAGTAAAATTGATGTGTTCATGTATAGAGCTTCCTTAACTATTCAGATAATAGAGCAGAGATATTCAGTGTGTGCAAATTTGAATGTTAGGCAAATAAAATCCTGTGCTAAATGAACTTCAAAGTGTCTAAGAGAAGAGCAACAAAGACAAAAAGTCATTCTTCAAAGAAAAATGTTTTAAATGTAGTGTGTCTTCACATTTATAGACAACCTTTATTTTCGATGGGTTTAAAAGTCTCTCAGATTTGGATCTCTAATTGTCAAAGGCTCTATCCTACTCTGCAGTGTCTCAGTGAAGGTGAATGGCCTCTCCATCTGACATTAGCCCTGGCCTTGAGGCTTGTGTTAAGTGTGTGTTGAATGTAAACTGAGGAGAACATTTGTTTTTCGGTGATACATATTGTTTTTTTGTAACAATTTAAATAATGCTTGGCTCATACCAGGTTCTATCAGTGAAAGTATATTTGGTGAAAGAACTGTTTCTCCAAAATGATTTTAAGAAATCACTGTAAAAGTGAAAGACATTTGATTATAATTGCAAACACATTCCAGGATTTTGATCCTTTTTTAGTAATGCCGCGGGTGCTCATTTTAGCGTTAAAGTTCCAGGCGTTTTGTTGATGTTTGAGGGAGGATTATGTTTGATTTTGTGTGAATCCTAAAATAACAGTGACTTAAATAAGAATATTTCTTCCTGTCATAGGCCAGAAGGAAAATGTCAACTGTTATTCTGGGGGTTCTGGTCCATGCAACCCTCAGAAACCCAAACCCCGGCCAGCTCATACCACATCTGCTAGGGTGCGGTCTTTATCTTCATGACCCAAAATTGCAGGTAGGGTTCTAGGCAACGGGATGCAAGAAGAGACGTGGAAAAGGGAAGCGAAATACATATGCTTGTTCTCTTTTCAATTGATATCTTATGCTAACACCCCCTTGACCAGAACACACTTTTATGATCACAGTCATTTGCAAAGGAGTCTGGAAATGTATTTTTTCATGTGCCAAGCTAAAAACTAGTGTTCCATTAATATAAACAAAGAGAAAGTAGATGTGTACATGGAGGTATTTTTTAAATGTTCATGTACGGGTCTTAAATTCTTACCAAAAAGACGTAAATAAATGGTAGAGAAAGTAAGACTCATAAAGACCATTAACACAAAATCAATATCACCACAGGGCCAAGCTTGTTCACTCTTATTTTCTGCAGTTAGAACACATGGCTAACCAGGGAGAAACTAGTCTAGAACTACCAGTAATTTTTAGTTATCAGTGGTAATCACCAATAATCACTAAATCTATGAGTTAGAACTATAAGTTGAGGGTATAGGGTGAGCGGGTGTGGGGAGTAAAAGGGGCCAAATATTTGGTGACTGAAGATGATCAGAATTTGGGTGGTGAACACACCCTGCAGTTTACAGATCAAGTATCATAGAAATGTGCACTTGAGAACTATATAATCTTATTAACCAATTTCACTTCAATACAGTTAATTTAAATAAATAAATCAATATAAAAACAGGTTATTTTACTTCACACATTTTCTATGAACTGAAAAGTTAGACCTTGAGACCTCACCAAATTAGTTCAGTAAGAATATTCCCTAGATGGCTGTGTGTACTTCCTATTGTATCTCATCAGACGGTACCTGCTCTTTGGTTGTTTTACTCCCTTTTACTGTGATAGTAAGATTGATATGTGAAGTCCCAGGCAAGACTACAGCATAGATAAATGCAATACTCAAATCCTCCCACAACCACATCAAAATTACAACTCAACCACAGAACGACCATCATTCAGCACTGCCTGAAATCAACCTGAACAGAAGTCCTAAAACTAAGGATATCAAGAACGAGGTGTATCGATACTGGTAGAAGTGCAGAGAAGCAAAACTAACTGGCCCTATGCCCACGTGTGGCAGGTAAAAGTTGGGAGGGATAGCTCAGCTGCAGAATTTCCCTCACCCTGAAGTGTGAGGGTTCCCAGTCCCACACCAGGTTCCTGCACCCAGGTTTCCAGAGGCAGGAAGAGAAGTCTCTGTAACTTACAGCTGTACAAACCAGCAGGGATTTTGGCTGAATGAGACAGAGGGCTTCTGGAGTCCCAGGCAGTACTGTTAAAGGAACAGGGCATTGACTTACTCAGACTTCCACCCTCTGAGCTCCAGCACCGGGCAGTAACTCAAAAGGCACCAGGGACATATGGGGAGGACGTACGTTGTCTGTTTTCAGGGTCAGAACTAGAGGGTCAGCTTTCTCCCAGACAGAAGTGCTGGCAGAGGCCACTGTTCCTTTGCTGAGCCCTCTCTCCACAGAGTTGGCACTCCAGTGCCATATCTTTGTCTCCACCAACCTGGCTCACACTGTTTGCATGGTCTAGGTGATTCCCAGCAATCCTGCCTCACCCAACCCACTGGCCTACCCAAGCTGTTTCTAGTGGATTTTCCATACAAACAGCCTGCCCTGCCTCATCACTCAGATTTTCCTAAAATCTCTCAAACAATCATTATCTAGCCTCTGCTTGCCCAGACCTTTTGATAAGAAGCCACAGGCCCTGGAAATAGCAAAGCCAGCCTTGGTTTTGAGCTTGGCATCTCCCAGGCACCTCCAAGCCCAGCACAAGTTGCAGTCATCGGCAGCTCACTTTGTAGCTCATGGTGGGTGGCCCCAGGCAGGGTACAGGTAGCAGCTGACCCTGGCTTGCACTTTCTGGGAGGCTGCAGAGCCAGCCAGAGCACCCAGTGAACAGCTTCAGACCACGCCAAAGCACTACCCAACCATCTACACCAGAAACACATTTAAGAGCCCTGCTGAAATAACTCCTGCTCCATGTAGGGGCTCTTGTACAGTAGACCCTCCATGGTGGTCACAGCCAGTCCTCATGGCTGATGGGTCTGGAGGTAAATCCCTCCCATTGATGTTCCAACAGCAATCAAATCTCAACTACGACAGGAAGCTGTACACAGTCCACATGAAGGGCAATCATCAATGATAAAACAGAGTCTAGAAGCAACATTTTGCCTTCAATGAGATTATATGTTTAAATACAAATTTTGCTATTAAAATTTGTGGTAGGTAATATAGGATCTTAAAATAAAAAGTAGAGATCTAACCATACAAATATGCAACCCTTATTTTGTTTAGTTTATGTTGGTTTGGGTTTTATTTCAAAGAATTGCCTACAGAAGCATTTTTTAATCATGTAATCCCAAAGTCAGTTTAAGATAACAACAGAGACAATGACAATATTTAGCAGATGGAAGAACTTCTTTGGAGGGTACAAGAATAAAAGAAGACTATAATAAGAATACCTTTGTTTTAGATAAAGAAAATGTTTTTCCCCCCTTCCAGTTGTTTCTTAACTAGAGGGAAGACTCCATCAAGGAAGGCCTGCTTAACCTTAGCACTTCCTCCAAAAAGCCTCACCCCTCAGCTCCTGTACTTTTAGAGGACATTCATTTCTTGTGTCAGGAACATGCCAAGGTCTTGGGATTAGCAGACTTTTTATGTCAATCTTAAAGTTTCTCTCTCTAATTTACTATCATATTTTTTGCTTTTGACACTTCTATACATCCAGATAATTTTGTACAAAAAATACAAAAACAATTATTGCCATAAAATAAAGCCTGTTGTGTTCCTTCTTTACCTGCCTTTATTTCATCTGCTTTTAATTTTTCCTGACTTCTTTCGACTCATTTTCTCTCTAGTAATATTTTAACAGCTGAGAAAGATTAATTGACTCAGTAGGTTCTTATTTAGTTTGTAATCTATGCTACATATATTTTTATTTGCCAAGTCACTTTATTCCTCCGACATGCTATACTTAGAGTCTTTCTTTTTCTATAAAACTGACAAGCAGAATTCTCTAAATATATTATTAGTTTAATTTTAGAAAATTATAATTTTATGCTTTGTCAGAATCAGAGATATGTTTTTGAAATTAGAAATATTTTGCACAGCCTGGAGGGAGACTAGAGTCAGGAAGTATGGATTGTTGAGCACAATGGATAGATGCCAGTGAACTTGAGGAGTGCAGCCAACTGCAATTCACCAGTAGGTGTTTTAATTCTAAATTATTCAAGTTGACCGACAAAATCCGACAAAAATTCAGAATCATTGGGATGTTTTCTTTTTTCCTTTGGCAGGAGAAGAGTAGAGGGTAGAGAGGTGTAAAGATACTATCTATCCACTTCCATACATGCTTTTGTCATTTTGGGCACTTATATATTTTTGTAGACCAGGAGACCTATAATGTAATCATCTAAATTGGAGCTGTGTCGGGTAGAACCAAAATGATTATATACTATGAGATCCTAACCACCCAATTAAGCTTATACGATGACATGACATACTATGAATTTCAACCATTGCTCAGAATTTTATTATAAATATCTACAAATATGATCACATAGACAATCTTGAAATTCTTAGAAAGTAATGGCGGCTATGTGAGCAGAGGTATCAGGAGATTATAAGGTGAGCAGAGAGAAGAGGCACACTCATATATTGAGTATAGTACTCTTCAGGCTGGATCAAAAGTGTTTGAATGAAGAAAGAATCTATTTTAAAAATTAAGGATATGAGAAAAGCAAAAACTGGCTCTAAATGGCCATGATTCTGCATATATATTAAAGGTAAATATTTTTTAGTTTACAAAAAAGGGATATCCATATAGAAAGAATAAAATATCAATCCTTACCTCATATAATGCACAAAGATTAATGTGAAACAGATTATAGGATTAAATGTAAAATTTAAAACTATAAAACTTCTAATACAAAACAGGAGAAAACCTTAGCAAACTTGGAATAACCAAACTTTTCTTAGATAAAACTTAAGGCCAGAATCATAAAAGAAGAAAAAAATAACTTGGACTACATGAATTTTTGTAGCAAACACAGAAGCACTTTAAGAATACGATTAGTCTTTAAAAATTGTACAATGCTTTGGATATTTGTAGTTCAAAGTATTGAAGGAACATTTCTTTGAACAGAGATGCAGAGAAAGCAGCTCTCCAAATGGTTCAGGAATGTCTCATTGCTGTTGGTGTCTTCGGGTGGTCCTTTGAAACCTTTATTGTTTAAATACCCCCATAAGTAAAATGACAAGCAAAATACAGACTGGACGAAAATGTACAAAATACATATATCAGTCAGTGGGCTTGTGTCAGAATATAAAGAAATCATTTTCAACTTAATAAGACAGCAAAAAGGAAAAAAAAGATAAGTGGGCCAAGAAAGGTTTTGACTTCCAGAATGACAAACTAAGGACCTCTGAAAACTATGTTCCTCTATAAAAGCAATGAGAATACTGGCAAAAATTGTCAAAACACCAACATTTTCAGAACTGCAAAAATTAACCAAAAGTTTGCAACAATCTGAGGAAGATTTATTCAGAAAGTGGCCCAAGAACTCTCTCTGTGTTGGAGAAACAGTGAAATTACTAGGAACAGACAGGGAAGACCCAGATAACAACCCAGAATAATTCTAAATATAATTTACTTTATAGGACAGTAAGGGACTGATATGTGCATGGTCCTAATTTAAGGTCTAGTGACCTGGCAGACAAGTCTTTTAGAATGAATGTGGTCAGTATGTACTTACTCAGCAAAAATTATACTCTTAAGTAATGTATTGTGCATTATAATTTATAAAGTTTGTACATATTATATTACAATTGACTATCATCACCCTAAATTATTATTGCTATTATCATTATCACTATTATAAACAACAGTGAGCTGATGAACTGACATATATTAGGGTAACACACTGATACATGTTAGAGCATTATGCAAACATTTTGATCTCTAGCTTGTTCAGTGTGTGAAATCAGCCTTCAAAGCTTTGTCTCCTACTAACAATTTCAGGCATTCCTTAGTAGACTGGGCAAGAGGGAGTGGGGTTGTTTTGTAGGTATAGAGGGTCTTCCTTAGTGCTCTGAAATCAAAACAGTTATTAAATTGCTATTCATTTGTCTTTAGTTCATTCTTTTATCCATAGTTGGAATCCCAAGTCATGTGTAAGTGTGTTCTTTCTGGAGTCCAGACATTCTAAGAACCCAAGAGAAGAAAGGAGCCAAGTAGGTAGCTAAAAAGAAGCAGAAATAAAATGAAAAGGAGGGAAAACCAAAGCAGTGGAATCTTAAAAGCTGAGAGAGTTTCAAAAGGCAGAAGTGGAGAATGATTTTAATGATGCGGAATCAAATAAAATTATAATGAGATAATGTTTACTGAATTTGGCAACATGGAAGTAATTCTTGCTCTTAGAGAAAAGCTTACATAAATGTGTTCGGGCAGAAACCAAACTGCAATGGATGAAGGAGGATATGAATTATATGAGACAGGGCACTGAATGCAGGACACTGTTAACAGTGATTTCACTATGAACAGGAGAGGTTTATAAGGGCAGTTAGAGGTGCCACGTTACAGAAACAGCAGCTTTGCTCGCTTCTTCATGTTGCTATGAAAAAACTGTTAGATTTTATATGTATATGACATATAACATGTATTATATCTTTTTTATTTATATACATATTTATATATAAAATTTTCAGTATAAAAATTGCTTTTCCTTACATTTAAAATATCATTTTTCCAGTAGAGTTTTGTCGTTGTTTCTTTTTTTATTAAATATGTTTTTGTTCTTCACGCAGCCCACCCTCTGCTCCCACAATCAGTCCCCACCCTGTTGTTCATGTCTACGGGTCTCTTCATGGCAAATAAACATTTTAGGTCACAATGAGTTACCTTCTATACCTTTATATTATAAATGATTTTATAGTTAAAGAGAAAATTTTCTCGATATAGCTTCATTATAACATTATCAGTTTTCTTTTTTCCTCAATCTCAAATGTCAGTTGATTTTAAATATTTCTGGAGAGAAAGCAGATTATTCTTTCCTTCACACTGTCATTTCTCTGTCATCACGAATCAGGCAACAGAAGCACAACGCAATGTGAGAACGTATAACATTTTATGAGATGAATTCCCAAGCAGCACAAAATAAATTATCAGTGAGTAATAAAATAGAAGGAGAGAAATATGGATCTGTAGTTGCCCTTCAGAGACTCTGAAATCGAATCATCACAATTTAAATGACACAAATAAACCTTAATGAGTCATTTAGCATCCCCTCAAGATTTTAGTAAATACATTTTTAAAGCAGGTAACTTCAGCATCTCTATATCAGTTTCTTTTTATTTTTTCCAGCCTGAAGTAATGGCAGGATCTAATACCTGTTCTTTTTCTGCCTAAAATATTGGGAGATTATAACATAAGTCTATAATACATCCTCGTTTCCTGTACATCCTACATGATAGTTCACTGATCTGCTGAGGAGCTGCTAACATCTTTTGAAGGTAAACTCCCAAAGGAAAGAGGCAGCAGCTTCTACACTATCTAGCATATACAAATCCTTGGAAAATACACAGTTAATATATCAACGTGAAAACTGCATTTAAGCTAGACCTTATTTTCTGTGTCGACTACCTTACTTAAAACACTGTGTGATTTTTGAGATTATTTTACAGTCAAAATATGTTATTTACTCTTGATGTTCAACTAAATCTGCAGGCAACTAGATCTAATTATGAGTAAGTAATCTAAATTATATACTCATAATACGCAGCTAAATTCTTCGCTAAATCTGTTTTGAAAATAATTCCAATTTGTTTTACTTGCAGATATTAAATCTTCTGGTGGAAAACGTGTGATTGTGTTGAAAGAGGGAACTTCTACTGAGAAATAAATAACAGTGGGTTTTAGTGAAGAAACAAAGAAGTAGAGTGGGACCAAAAGTGGGGGAGGAAAGACTAGCCTTTGCGGAGAGAGGCATCTTCTTCCAAAGAAGGAGAAAGAGGAGAAGGCAGAGTCACATACACTCCGTTTTGAGAAGGAGACAAGAGAGTTGCGACAGTTTACTGTAAATAACCTTGAACGCTGTAAAATCTCGACAGGTCACTGGCAAGGAGGAAAAGGCATAACGATGGAGTTGGGGGAGTTGAAAAAGGAGGTTTAGGAAAGCTGTCATAGGTAACACAACAGACCCCTGGAGAAAAATCCGTCAGCGGTGGGAAAGGCCCAGCACAAGCATTTGTAGCATCATTTTCCCCTTAGACAGTAATTTGAGTGTTATGATAATATGCAAAATTATCTATTTTTATTGGAACATAAAATTAGTAACACTTTAAGCAAAAGTTTGGAACATAAAAATGTTTCATGATCTTACACTGGATTCTCCACCTTCCAAAGATGAGTATTTTATTTATTCTATCGTAAAAGTAAACTATTAAAAACTTTGAAAGCACTGCTTGAGCAATAAATATGTATAGCAAATTTATCTGGAAAAATAAAGAAAAAAAAATGATACCAACATAAAAATAAAATCTTATGGGCCACAAACAAATATAAAACCTATGGAAGCCATAGATTTTTTTAATTTAAATACTTTTCAAAGGAAATAAATTTCTTCTCTTTTTTAAATTACCTTACTATGTTTTAATGCAATATAGTCCTGTCTACTGGAGAGTCACACTTTAAAATTTGTAATTTTGGTTCAATCTATGTTCTGTGCTTATATGGTTGTAGCTCAACCTGATAAGAAAGTCCTCTCGGGAGGGTGATGTAGTGTTCCTGTCTGCAGCTAAAGGGGGTTCAGAAAGACAGCAGGAGACCAGCTCAGTTCCCTATTGTGGAATCCACAACAATCAGGCCATAGTTTCTTTATCTCTGCTTCTTGGTGGTTCAAATGATCCATGAATTGGAAAGACTTCAATTTGCATTATAGGGAAGGGAGTGCCCAGTCCCGATCATTGTAATAATTAATTTGCCATCACTACCCTCTACTAAGAATACAAATGCAGGAAGAGAAGTTGAGATGTAATTGCTGACAAATCTGCTGTGTGGATCAAAAACCAGAAAATTTGCAGCTGTCGCCCAGACTCTATTGTGCAAATGGACAATGAGCCGCACAAGGGACATGAGGTAAATGTAGGGTAGATGCTGCAAGCCATTCTGATGAAATATGTGGGGTACAATTTAATATGAAATATCAGCTGGTAAAAGAGACCAGCTGCCTATTTGGAAGGATGATTCAAGCTAAAAACTCTAGCTCCTATTTTATAATGAAAGATTGCCAATATATAAACATTCATTTGGGGAAAAATAGTGCTGGGTTTGAATGTATAATGGGTATGCTTGGAAATTCCAAAGATCTGAAGGAACAGTTTTTCTGAGTCTAGTCGAAAGGCAACACTTCGTTGGAAATACAGTATGTAGAAACTTTCTTTGGTCACTTATCTATACCCCTAACTCTTTCATTATTCCATGGAATCTCAGAAACAGAAACATGGTTTTTCTTATGTAGACAACCAGCCAGTCCTCCTGTTTCAGCCTCATATAAATCTCTTTTTGGAGTTACCAGATGAGTTCAGTGTCTGTGGTTCTGAGGTTTCTCAGTACAGATCATCTTCCTCTGGGTAACACCTACCAGCTTAGCTTTGAGCTTTCTTCGCCTTGCAAAAATTCATTACCGCATGCCCATCTACCTTCCAGCTTCCAGAATTGCGTTACTGCCATCTCCTCTTCTGTTCTCTATGTTCTGGTTAGAAAACCTGCCTCACCATCCCCTGAGGCAGAGTTTGTTTTTCTCACATGACACGGTTACCCTTTGCAGCAAATGTTCACATCCTTGTTGTACCAAAATTACATTGCAGCCCAAAGGTGCCTTAGCTACAACCATCATGAGCACAGTTCAGTCTATTCTTTCTCCCCACTTAGTTAGGATATATTTTATTATGTCTCCTTAGTTTATCCAGTCCAAGAATATAAGTAAAATTTTTATAAAAATAGATCACCTCTCCATAATAAGATAAACTCCATAAAAACTCCTAGAAATAAGAACATCATGACATTTATGGCAAAAACACCATGATGTTTATGGCCTACACTACCACCGCATCATGCTATGCTCGTAATGGCATCTACCTACAAATGAAATTCTGTGGTTATAAAATAACTTGTAAGTTAAAGTATGAGCACCTATGTTTCTATGTCTTAGAAAAGAAGGCAAGAAGAGTTTAGAGTTTAGGGGCAGATCTAAAAAAGAGTTTAGAGTAATGTCTTCAAGAAGGACTAAACATCCTTGTTCTCAAGGGCTGCAGGTTTCTGTTTCATTGGCTTTAAAACAATTTCTTTGCATAAAACACATGTAAAAACAGCCAGTAGTGCTTTAACATTCTGATTTCCCAGAAGTTGCCTGAAAATGAGCCTCTTCTTTCTTCATATGTTCAAAGGTATAATTTATGCCAGTAGGAACATATAACAAGTCCTATACAGAAATTAACATAACTTAATTAAAATAATAACATTAAGAGAAAAACTTGTTTCAAGAGTTGAACTAAGATTGAATATTAAATTTATCTTAAATATTTATTTATTTCAAATCAAATTTGAAGAAAAATACCGGAATCTGCCCAGTTCTGGATTTTTAATCCTCATTAACCATCAGCTAATGCTCATGAACACTCAACATTACTCTTGTTCTGAGAACCAAGTCTGACCCTACACAGAGTAAAGATGGAGAGTAGGGAGACACTTCAGGGGTTGTGATGGCATCAGAGCATAGTAACTGCTACCCCAGACTTGACCTCAAGTCTCATAGCTGATGGTGTCACCCAGTTTGATATCCCTGTACCTAAGCATGTGTCTCAGGATCCTGTCTCATCTTCTAGAGGGGGCCGCTCACATTCTTTAATTCACTTATTGAATCATTGGAAAAACTTTATTCATAATCCATGATGCTCATGCCTACAACCCAAGGCAAGTTTGAAGAACTAGAGTATGTGAGTAAATTTATAAAAGATGGCCACTTCTCCTGCCAGCCCACCTTGGCCATATGAAATTTACTCCTTGAATATTGGAAAGTTACACATCTTTCCTTTCGGCACAGAAACATTTGTAGAGAATTTTCAGAAGAGTAACGGTTCACTTCCTTCTCTCAAAACATGCAAGGCCAGCACTTGATCACTTTTTCTAAACCTTGTAATGACTAAAATGAATAAAGAGTCACTTATAAGGTAGTGTTTCCACCATTTATTTAGAAAGAAAAATTCTCTACAACTTTCCATAATATTCATTTTCAAAGGGGCAATTTATTATTGACATATTTGGCAAAAAAAATCTAATTAATGCAAGGATGGTGCGTAATTGCAAATAAGCACATTACATCAATAATATGATACACCTTAAATGACTGATTCCAAAGAACCACCTGAAGACACCAAAAGCAATGAGACATTCCTGAACCATTTGGAGAACTGCTTTCTCTGCATCTCTGTTCAAAGAAATTTTCCTTCAATACTTTGAACTACAACTATCCAATGCATTGTATAGGTTTTAAAGACTAATTGTATTCTTAAAGTGCTTCTGTGTTTGCTACAAAAATTCAATAAAACAATTTAATAATCTTTATGAAATATGTTTCTACTTGAGTGAATTAACTAAGTGCCCAATGGAAATTGCTTTAGTTCACCACAGCTATTTCCCATGTGATATGTTCTCTGCACAGGATTCAAAAATCTTCCTCTGAGATGTCAACAGCAACCTAGATATATTGAATGAAGACTCTTATACTAATTGAAATATACAGATGAAGACTCCATAAAAGTGACAAGTAGGGGAAAATAAAATTCTGAACTGCCTTGATTACCCATATCCTTTAGTCACAGTTATACATTTTGTTGAGGAATAATTCTTGAAAGAATTTGAGGACCAAACTGAAATGTAAAAGTACATGGCAAACACACACACACACACACACACACAAACCAAGTGAAATCAAAAGAATTCTTTGCTGGCCAAGACAGTCCCCGTTGCAGCATATTGGGCATGTCTGGCCCCTGTTTACTATACACCAGAAGCGCCTTAATGTAAGTTGAGTTTCTCAGGGAGTCAACTCTAAAATGGAGATGAGCATGAAGGACTTCACTATGAGATGCTCTCAGGTTCAACATCAGAGAAGGCAGGGCAAGAAGGCAGGACTGGGATGAGAGGGAAGGTGGTCTGTGATTCACTCTCAGTGAAGTCTCCAGCTGACCCCACAGAGGGCATATAGAAGCTAAGAGCCTTCCATTGTGGAAAAAGTAGGGAACTGTACCCAACGTCAATCAGTCAATGGCAGTGGGTGGGTCCTGGGAGAAGGCTGGGTCCTTGGACAGAACGCTCTCAGAAACAGCACTATTACTGGCAGCACAGCCAGGAGCCCTGTAATAAATCCTTCCTGCCTGAAGGGAGATCTGGTGACACATGAAAGTGACCACTCCACACTCTTGAAAAGTTGTGACAATAAAACTAAAAATCACTGTTTTAATTTATCTACAAGATAATTTGCTATATTTTTCCCCCAAATAGAGGGGGCACTCAAAAATTTTAAATATGTTTTTAAGATGATTTTTTAATTCCTTAAATTGTCACCACTTTCCATACACACAAACACAAACACCTTAAGGTGGAATTGGAACTACATTGAATCTATAAATTAATTGGCTTCTTAAAAAAATCACCTTCACACCCAGGAAAATGATAAAGTTTTCTATTTAGTGAAGACTAAATGACGTAGATGGTTTAAAAAACCCTAGCAACTAAGAATAAAGAGGGAAACTCTATAATTTTATAAAACTTATCTGTTAAAAAATCTACAACTATAATAATCATGAATTATTAAAATATTTCTTTCCAAGATGGGAAATGAAGTGAGAATCTCTGCTTTCATCATGTCTGTTCCATATAGTAATGGAGATCCCATTTAGTGTAATAAAACGAGACAAAATAAATAAAAAGAAACAGTTAGTTGATCTTCAGTATTTGAAGATTATGCATATTTGCAGATTTCCCTACTTGCTATAGTTTGTCATCCAAAGTCAATCATCGTGGTGCTTTTGTGGTCATTGACAGGCATGTGCAGAGCAGTGAAAACCTTGATTCACCCAACATTCGTATTCCCAGATAAGTTAAACAAGTTACTGCTCTGCTTTCTTATTTCAGCTCTATCATTTCCATGGTTTATTTAGTACCACGTTTTTACATTTTTGTGGGGGCCTTTTTGGTGATTTTATTGTTTAAAATGCCCCCCAAGTATAGAGTTGAAGTGCTGTTTATTGTTTCTAAGCCAGAAGACTGCGGCATGCCTCCAAAAAGAAATTGTGTTAGATAAGCTTGGTTTGGCTGTGAGTTATAGTGCTGGTGGATGTGAGTCCAATCTTAATGTATCAGCAATATCTATTAAATAAGGTGTCTTTAAGTAGAAATATATATAAGACAAGATTTTATGTTAATCTGTTGATGAAAATGTTGTGATAAGAACCTTGCACGACCTGAACCTTGTATTTCTCCTAGGACCAATGGGTCAATATTTGCTAATTTAGTGCTCATGTTGACTTCATAAAACTGAAAAGGAAGAACTAAAACTCTGTTTATTTGTCAATGCAAATTAACATGGAAAATAAAAAGGAATCTATAAGCTACTATAATTCATAAGTACATTTAGCAATATTTTTGCTTAAAAATCCAATACAAATATTAGTTGTATTTCTACACATGAGTAAGAAAAACAGGAATATAAAAAATTTTAATGACATCCTTTAAACAGCATCAAAAAACTTCAAACTGTTGAAGTAACTATAACAAACGGCATGTAAGATCTTTACAAAAAATTAAACATTGAGAAGAAAAACTTAAAATGTTAAAATGAATGAAAAGGTGCACTATGTTCATAAATGGGAAACTGAATAATGCTACTATGCTAATTTCCTGTATATTGATCTATAGATACAATGAAAGGTCAATCAAAATCCTAGCAGAAATTTTTATTAAAAATGTCAATGATATTTTAAAATATATGTGCAATTGTCAAGAAAATAGCCAAAAATTTCTGAGAAAAATATTAAGTTGGAATATTTACACTATCATAAGTAACATTAATAATAAGTTGACAATATTAAAACAGGATAGCATTGGTTTAAGTCTACACAAATAGACTAATGGGACAAAATAGTCTAACAATAGACTCACATATATACCAAAAATTTTTGTCTAAGGTAGCATTGCAAAGCAATAAGGGAAAAAATGGTCTTTTCAAAAAATAGGGGAAAATGGGACAACTGTAATTGAATAACCGAAAAATAAAATTAAAATAGTGATGTTTTCAATGTAAATTGAGAGGAAAAGAACTTTGACCCTTAGATCATACTTTACATCAAAGTCAATTTCATATGTAACATTGATAATAATATGCCAAACTCAAAATGCATCATCTTCCAAAGAGACACCAAAAGTCATGTCTGGTTTATGAATCCTGTTCTAATTTTAAGAGCTCCAGGGTCTGTGCATTCCACCTGGAAATTTTCACGTGGCTCCTCATGGGTCGGTAAATGATCAATGGTCCAGCTAGAGGATATCTGATAACCCCAACATGTTCCCAATACCAAAGTAAAGGATAAATAATATCATTTTTACCATAAGGCCTTGTTTGATAAAAAAAAGAGGGGACAGGCCACTGAGAAATGGGGTCCACAACACATATGCCAGTGGGAAGAAGAGACATGATTTCCTGCTCTGTTGTAGAACAAAGTCTTTCAGGGACAATCAGATGGATTCAAGTTCTCCGTTTCCAAGGACCTTCTTGACACTCCTGAAAGAAGCATGGGGAAAGATTCCCTCTCGGGGGCTACATTGCTCTCTACGCCTCCTTTCCTGTTGGTGTATTTTGAAAGAATTATGATTGCCTTTGCTTACGATTCATGATTCTCTTTTCAGACATTTGCCATTGCTATATACTCCTTTAAAATTTCATCTCTGGGCTGGTCTTTTATTTACCCCACAAGTATTTATGAAATGCAAGTTTTCGAGACAGTATTTTAGATAATTGGGATACATTAGAGTGTGAAACAAACATCATTCCCTAGGCTTAATGAGATCATGTTTTAATGTGAGCAGGCTGACAATTCACAAAGAATGCAATAATAAGTACAACATGTACTTCAGAAGGTGATTAGTGCTGTCATCAAGTACAAGTTTCTGTTAGACCACTTTTCATTGTAAATGACAGGGGAGGAAAAGAAACTCAAAATGTCTAAGAAACATTTGTTGGTTCGCATGAGGAAAGGCAAGGGTAGCTCTGGCTAATCCTGGATCTTAAATAATACCATCAGCTCTGCCTTGTCTCTGCTTCCCTCTGAACTCTTGGCCTCATTTTTTGGGTCCAAGGAAGGTATTCACCAGCAGCTTAAGATTAACAACCACAGAAGTAGGTTCTTATTCCAGAATGCAAATATCAATTCTAGAGGATACTGATTAGCTGGAATCAATCAGGAGTCCAATTATCCAACAGATCACCATTGCTCTGCCTATGGGTGTGGGGGCATGTGTGTTTATGCATACACATGCCTGTGCTAATGGAAGGAGAGAATTCTTTGACTGGCCAAACACAGGGTACTTTATATCCATCTCTGTGGTGATGGGAGCTGGGAAGGGTGGCAGTGCTCTATTATTGATAGCCCCACTAGGACCAGACAGAATTGGAAAAGGGTGCTTTTCCAATAGAAGGGATACCAGGCAGTCAAAAACTTTGCAAAATTAAGTTTCCTGGTATCAAGGTTTTAAGCACTACTCACACTTCATAGAACTGAAAAATGTTTTGTTATTAATTGTGACTCAATGGATTTTTCATTTATTCCTTCTTTGAATTTCCATATTCTATTTTCTAATGTTTTTGTATAAATCTTATTTTATGTTGCACTTCCAACTCATTTACTTCTGAAAACATTTGGTCTCTATTACAATTTAAGAGTACCCATTTTTTCCTGATGTTATATTCTACTACATCCACTACAGTAATTAATAAAATGGATATTGGTGTCAGGATGATGTGGCCTTGAATCTTGACTCCACTACATACTAACTGAGTATCTTCTAGCAATTTACTTAACCCCTCTAATCCTTGGTTTTTCTAACTATAGAATGAGAATAATAATAGAATCTTACTAATAAACATATTGTAGTAAGTAAAATAATCATGTGAAAACTTTAGTACATAGGAAAGACTCAAAAAGGTTTAATACTAAGTATTACTACTATTAACCATAAGATTGCTCTTAGGAAGATGAAAATAATTACAAAGACCATAAATAGTTTAAGTATAGACTGTGTTTATAAGTCATAACTTCTGATGAGTCATCTCATTAAATTACATAAGTAATTTGAGTGTCATTAATTTATAATTTTAGATGTAAGAATGAGAAATCGAAGGAAATACTGAGAACAGGTGTGACAGCTCTATCTAAGACATAGAGGCAAACAAACACAGGAGCCTATCAAGATGAGGAGACAGAGAAGTGTGGCCCAAAAGAGGGAATGAATCAAGGTTCCAGTGGGAAAACTAAGTGATGAGGAGATAGCCAACCTAACAGATGAGGAGATAGCGAACCTAAGAGATATGGAATTCAAAACACTGGTGATAAAGATGCTTACAGGCTTGACAGATATACTTAAGTATAGCAAACACATAAGGGAAGAAGTGAAGGCTATGCTAAATGAAACGAAGGAAAATTCACACTAAACCAACGGTAAAGGGAAGGAAACCAGGGTTCAAATCAATGATTTGGAACATAAGAAAGGAAAAAACAGTCAACCAGTACAAAACGAGGGAACAAGAATTGAAAAAAAATGAGGAGAGGATTTAAACATGCCAACATCCAAACCACAGGGGTGCCAGAAGAAGAAGAGGAACAGCAAGAAATTGAAAGCTAATGTGAGAAAATAATGAGGGAAAACTCACCAAATTTGGCAAAGCAAATAGACATACAAGTCCAGAAAGCACAGAGAGTCCCAAACAAGCTAGACCCAAAGAGGACCACACCAAGACACATCATAATTAAAATCCCAAAGGTTCAAGATAAAGAGAAGATCTTAAAAGCAATAAGAGAAAAACAGAGAGTTACCTACAAAGGAGTGCCTATAAGACTCTCAACTGATTACTCAGAAGAAACTTGGCAGGCAAGAAGGGACTGGCAAAAAGTATTCAATGTAGTGAAAAGCAAGGACTTTTGATCAAGATTACTCTATCCAGCAAAGCTATCATTTAGAATGAAAGGGCAGATGAAGTGCATCCCAGACAAGGTAAAGCTAAAGGAGTTCATCATCACCAAGCTACTATTATATAAAATGTCAAAGGGACTTACTTAAGAAAAAGAAGATCAAAATTGTGAACATTAAAATGACAACAACCTTACAACTAACAACAACTGAATCTAAAAAAATTAAAACAAAATCCAACTAAGCAAACCAGAATAGGAACAGAATCATAGATATGGGGATCATTTGGAGGGTTATCAGCTGGGAGGGGGGAGGGAGAGAAATGGGGAAATGGTGCAGGGATTAAGAAGCATAATTAGTTGGTACAAAATAGACAGGAGGAAGTTAAGAATAATATAGGAAAGGGTGAAGCCAAAGAACTTATATGCATGACCCATGAACATGAACTAAGGGGGTTGGGATTGCTGGAGGGAAGGGGGGTACTGGGCAGAAGGGAGCAAAAGGAAAAGAATTTGGGATTACTCTAACAACATAATCAATAAAATATACTTTTAAAAAAAGGAAATAGTGGGCTATTCAGGATACAAACTTTTGAGTAACTTAACACACTAATAAGACGTGTCACTTAAAATGTACCTATCTATGTTTTAAGTATAAACATATTCAATACATAAACCAAAACTTTATAAGCACCACATGCCACGCAATGTACTTTATTTTACAAAAGATCTGGATTAGGGATCCAATTTCTGTTAAGTGGCGAAAGCACTATTGCACATTCTGCTAACAATGAAATATTATGTAATTAGCATAAAGAACTATTTGAGTGGATTGAAGGGTAAACTGCATAATGAGAAGCTAATTACAGGGAGAGATCCTGGCTGCAGATATTTGTAGGATATTTTTTTTTCTAACAAAACGCAGAATATTTATGTGACATTTATGTGAATCAGCTGACTTATGGGTTAAAATGGTACAGCAACAAAAAAATCATTATCTTAAATCAAAAAGAAGTATTCTCTGTGCCCATTATTTCCTACTTAAATGTCACATTCTTTCATAATCAACCAAATCATAAATGTCAACTTTGCCTCTTTTGTGTACAAGAAGACCTAAGAGAGATTGATATAAAACTGTTTTCCACCTGAAACTATGTCATTTGCGAACTCTTAATGAACAGTTTTCTGACTCGTAAAGTTTGTAATAAGTAATTTCTTGCCCATGAGGCAAAAAGATATACTCACAACTGAGTAAAGCAGCTTATATTTTCTTCCCTGTATTTAATAACTTCATTTCTAAAATATCCCAAATGGTATGACAACAATACACCCTCCCAACTCTACCTTGTCCAGTCTCCAAGAAGCTGATGTAGCCTCTAGAACCACCTGAAGTAACCTCAGGGAAGTTAGGCTGAATAAATAGATACTGAATTCCAATGAGAGGGACTCCGAAACCTTTATATTACTTTTCATAAATCTGGGTCCTCGTCAAGCTGACTTGGAAGTTGACTGTGATGTGTATATTGTATACTCCAAGCCCGAAATCAAGTCCTGTAGTCTAAGAACACAGCTGGAAATGAGACAGAAGGCATTAAATATTCTGCTCCAGAATATTTGACTTGAACAGTTATAATAAATATAAATTTAAAGTTTATTGTAATAACTATGAGAGAAATTTACTTTTGTACAGTGCTTTGCAGTTTGCTTTCACATACATAGTTACTTTTCCTACTAGCTTGTGGGCATCTCAAGAGCAGAGATTTTAATCCATTCATGTGTCACCTTCAGGCCTCACAAGTTCCATGGGTACCTTCTCATAAATTCCTAGGGTACCAACTATAGCCAAGAATCCCCTTCCTCATAAGTGTGGATCCCAGCTCTACAAAGTTCTCTTATTAACTTCTAAATTTAACATCCCAGTCTATTTTCTTTTATCCCAGTTTTAGGGGTGAACTGACTTTCTGCAGTAATGAACTGCATGAATCACTAGCTGTGACTGTTTGAATATCAGTTCTCTAGTACTTGATTGACAATTCTTCATATTAAGTATTATTAACTTACCTAGTGTGGTTTCTTTTTTTGACAGAATCCTGACTAATAGAGGAGAGAAGATTGAAATAATGTCAGGGAGACTGGGACAGGGAAAAGTCAGTGGAAAAGAATAAAGTAAAGCCCAAAGTTCTAAAGTGTTCTAGGTAGTGTATCCTGGGAACTGGAAAACACACCCATGATTTAGTTACTAAAAATGGGGAACAAAGTAAGAAGGTAGAAGCTTAATGACTAGACGTAAGTCCAGGAGCACATTTTCTTCAGTAAGTTTTTTAGCTTGGTTCACGGTCAGAGTCACCTATAGAATTTTATAATAATGCATAGTCCTAAGCCCCACACTGGACCTATAAAAGCATAATCTCTGGGCACAGAGCCCAGAGATATGAATTCATTCATTAAAAGCTCTTCTAGGTAACTCTGATATTATTCAGGTTTTAGAAGCACTAAAACAGGACACTGTATTTCTCAACTTTGACCATGAGCATGGCAACCCCCACCAAACTAAGGCCATGACTGAGTCTGTCATTGGAACCCAGTGGAGGGGGCTGAGAACAGAAGAAGCCTGTGGACCAGCTGGCTGACCTAATCACTTCACAGCAAAGCAAATTTCAACTGGAAAGTTCTGTGAGTCTGCGGGCAGTAAGAGATTTCCAGCACAGAGTGTCCTCGAAATTTGTTGTTGTTGTTTTGTTTTGTATCGGTATTTAAAATAGTTCTCTGATGTACCAATACTTAAAACAGTAAAAATCCCTTTGACGCATTCTCTTGCTCCATCTGAACAAATAACTATAATTTTCAGTTATCACTGAGACTTCCCCCTCTTTGAGATTTTTTTTTATCATGGACTATTGATAAACAGCGATGTTGAATGGAATGTTCATTTAAACCAAACAACATTGGTGGCATTAGAATACTTGCTTGTTCCAAGACGTCAAATAAATTTGGAATTTAATTTTCAATTTTAGTTTTAATGTTATCTCTATCTGAAACACAAACAGCATTGATAAATCACATTGAAGCAAAGCATGAGCTAGAATGATAGTTACCAAGCTAAACTTTATAGCCGATGAAATCTCTCTTTGTAAGTAAAAAGCAGGAGAATCACAAGCTGATCTGTTTCAAAAATCCGTAAATTGATGCTAACTCGTGTCCAATTCCATGGGGTGCCACCCAGTTGAAATTGAGCCACGCCACCTGATTCCTTCTTCCACTGCTAAAGACCATGCCCTATAAACCAGCTGCCATGGATGTGGTTCAGAAAGCTGTCCCTAAAAAGAACTCTGGGCCATCTGTGCTTACAGTTCTATTAATACACTGTTCTCCAAATCATAGACCTTCATCCAGACCTTCTCTGCGTGAGATCTGGCGAACATCGCTCATCGGCATTTCTCGTTTCCTTAGGTTACCATGATTTTAAGGAAGCGAGGGGCCAGCGTATGGTTGGAACCTAACAGGTTCTGTAACTGTATTTTCTCTTGCTAGAGTTAGGCACTCTTTCTGACCAAAAAAATTCTATGTTGAATTTCGTTGAAGCATCTTGTAAATGTCAGGCACAGTGCAAGACGTTCTTCAACGTTCTCTCATAATGGAAATAATAGTTTTTATTGTCTAAAGAAAGGCTAGGACACTGGAATCATGGGTTTAGTGCCTGACACACCGAGTGGCACATCCAAGATTTAGACGCAGAGCTGCTGACTCCACACCTCTGTCTGGCAATTTTCATCGTTCCACTTTTTTTTGTTTGTTTGTTTTGTTTGTCTTTGTGATTGTGCTTTAAAACCTCAGGTTGTGATTTGTTTTTCCTGAGCAAACCTTTGACACAAGATTTTTTATGGCTCATGAGAGAGAAAGGTGAAATGACTAAACAATGAGGCTGAGAGCAGTGAAAGTATTTTAAAATTTTATGTTTAGGAGACAGAGAATTTTAAAACATGTAGAAAGAACAGAGGGTTTAGACACAAGATAGGGTCAAGTGAGGAGGAAAATAAATTTGATAGACTTGAGAGACTTGCTAAAATATACTACAGAAGTGAAAATAATATTTTTATTTAGTTATCTTTTTTTAAAAAAGAAATGAAAAGCTTTGCTGAAGCCATTATTTTCACTTCCCGACCACGCAGTAGGTGAGTGCCAGAAACATCACGAAGACATCTAAAGCCGTCGATGGGAAATGTGGGAGTGGCACTTCCATGTTTACTGCGCTGGAGAGGAAAGAAATGTAAGCAAGCCCCTCGTGGAATTTGTCTACCGTGTCTCCACTCCGGAGACCAGCACCAAGTAAAAGAAACATGACTAATGAAGATGACAAATGTGAAATACAGTCTAAATCCAAGCATATGGCATATGACATAGATAAATAGCATTAAAATAAAACAAAATGCAGACCAGACCTGAAAATCTCTCAAGCAGACAAAACCATTTAAGCCACGTAAGCAAAACTAAATCCAGCTTGTTTCACGAACGGAAGAGAAAGTTAAGTTATTAGTTGTAAATGTCTCTGATAATTATAAATAAGACTCCCTGCTCATGAAGAGTTTCTTATTCAATAAACTATTTTCATCAGGAAAGCTCTCTGAATTTTCGTTTAAATATATTAGCATAATAATGTATAAAAGTAATATATAATATATATTATATTTATAATGTATAATTACTGCCAAGAATAGAAGTAAAACAGAAAGTTATGTAAATATGTTTTAAAAATCTGATAGAGAAGCTGGAATACAAGTCAAGTGGACAAGTCATCTAAGAAAGGTGCTGATACACTTTATTCAGTCACTTATTCATGTGCCAGGCAGTGTTAAACATTAGAGGTTACATGATTTTCAGAATCTGTTCAATGTATCTGGATATGGTCACAGTTCAGTGAAGTAGATTAAAATGTATTTAAAATTCTGTTTATGTTGGAGGAAGCATTAGAAAAGACTTCTAAGAGTTTGTAAATGAATATGTAAAATTAGAAATTACACTGAGACTCCTTGAAGTGTGTTTTGAAGAGTTAAAAAAAGAGAAATTAGGAAAAAATAGAAAACACGGAATTTAAAAGATAATTTTAAAACATAGAGTAAGTGTGATCAAGCCATTTCTAGTTATGGTAGTAGCTATGGATTATTACCACGACACAGTGAGAAATTGCCTTTATAAAAAAAATAGTTTCCAAAATCTCTCTTACTTTTGCCACTGAAATATGATATATTGCATTTCCACTCAGAAGACTACTTCAGGCTTGCCTTTCCTTAATTACTATTTTGCCTCCATTATTAATTATGGATGCCCTTTTCGAGATGCCATCTGCATACTTAGCATGCAAAGATGGGGACTGCCTGGCCTCTCGTGAAAAACAATTTATTTAATTTGAGTCATATTGAAGTTGGTTAAACAGTGTTCTTTAAGCAAATGAAGATATTTTTCTGAAGAAAATTTGAGAAAAATGCCTCTATTACCATGGTATATTTTATCCCATATCAGGTAGCAAGATAATATTATTTATTTATAAATAATTGAGGAGTAACCTAGAAATGTTCCTAAGGTATTGACATATCCACTGATATAGGACACAAGATGAATACCTAAATGGGTCAGTTAAAAAGAAGTGCATGAAGTTCTCTTCCCATATAAACTGCATCCCTCAAGATTCATCTGAAATGTCCCCTCTGTGTAGGCTTTGCAAATTTCAAAGCCTCCTTGGCACACTGAGGAGGGGGCTCTCTTTCATGAACCAATATTGTTGCTGCCCTAGCCTGTGTGGCTCGGTTGGTTGGAGCATTGTCTCATAGACTGAAAGGTCATGGGTTCGATTCCCAGCCAGGGTATATATGTAGGTTGTGGGTTTATTCCGTATGTGTATGAGAGGTAACCAATGGATGTTTCTCTGACATCGATGTTTTTCTTCCTCTCTCTATCCCTTCCTCTCTCTGGAATAAAAACTTAACAAAATAAATTTTAAAAAAACATTAAAAATCAATAAAGCAATCTTGTTGCATTTAGTTTGTAGAATGTCAAATTTAGGGTCCATATCAGTAACAAGCACTGCAATCCTAAATCCTGGAGGGTAAAATTTGCACCTGACCTATCACTTTGCCACTACTAGCATAGGACTTGAATGTAGTGTTATATTATTTGAATAAAGCAAAATATATTAAACTTGTGACTTTGCATTAGATACAATTGTCCACTTTTATATGACACCCACTAATGATGAAGTTTCAAATTCTTAATTTGAGAAATTTATTCTAATGAATCATTTATTAATGAAATATGGAGAATTTTATGAGAGTTTTTAAAATCATTGTTCAAGTAACGATAAAGTCATACACCTGAGGAAAACAGTGTTGAGAAGCTCCTTAAAAGTTTTGGGTTCATGAGTTCTCTCTCCCTTACATCTCCCAGAATTCTCATGACAATGAAAGGTACACTCTACTAGTATCATTAGAGTTCAAAGAACATTGTGCTGGAATTGACTTGACAAGTACATTCTAAACTGTCCTAAGTTTCAGTTACATTAGAAACAGGAAATGGCTTCATAGAACATCATGGACTACAAAGTAAAATTCAAAAGATTACTTCTTCAATGAAATGTAAATTATATTATTGTCCCTTCTCCTGAACCGACCCTTGCTTATGGTGTGTTTATATATTCTTGAGACTGTCAGCTGGTAACTCCTGAATGAATTGTTAGTGTCAAGTAAAATGACAAAAGCATTTCCACAGCCTTTTTATTGCACAGGCAATAAATCAAGCTGGCTTATCATCATTACTCCAAACTGTTCATATGTGTATGAGATAAGTTTTTTATTATTCCAAATATTTTATGAATATTTAATTCAGAGTAGTAAAAAGTGAATGTTTTCCTCTTGTTCTTCTCTTTTTTTTTTAGTCATATGCTTTCATTCTGACCAGGCTGAGAAAAGCAGAAAAACAATTGTCTTATCCTTCTTCAAACAGTCCCACAGGACTCATTTCTTCTTTGAAAACTCCCAAATGAGTTAAGTCTATGTCTAATGGAAACAAAGGCAAACTTAGTGAGAGAAACAAGAGCCAAACCTAAGATACAACAAAGTTTTCTTTACTCTTAGGTATCTCTTTATTAAGCAAATTGTTCTGTTTGTAAAGTATTGGTCTAGCCTCTAAATCTATTTAGAAAGAAGCTTGGGGTTTTCTCTCAATGAATGGACTGATTAGATGTTATGCAACGTAATAGAAACTTTTATAACCAGGGCCTCTGGAAACCATAAGTATACCTTTCTGAGGATCTTCTACTTTGTCACGGAGACGAGGACCCTACAGCTGTTAGAGGAATGGATTACAGTGCACTTCGTTCTCCTTCTACCAGCCGCTAACATGTGCAGCACAAAATAATGGTGAGTAAAAGGGGGGAAAAGGACTAAATGAAGGAATGGTTCCTTTACCTTAATAGACTTACATAGTCTTCACATAGGGCTGACTGTTAAATACGTTGCTGAGGTCTAAAATGGATAAGCTTGTTTAATTTTAGACTTCTCCATGTATTATTTTAACGCACCTTGGAAAAGATGACTGTAGATCTTAATTCAACTATGTTAAAAATAACATCAAATTTACAAGTCGCTACTGTGGGAACCATGAGTAGTCACGTCTCCCTTAAAGTTCTCCTTGTTTCTCCTATTGCCAAGTGGAAGGACAGAATGCAAGCAAGTTGTTCTAGTCCACGAAGAGGTTCTCTCCAGGAAACAAAGCTAAAGAGGGGGGCTATGGGGTTGTGTAAGGGGCATCTTGGTTAAATGAAAGAGGCACAAAGACTAACATAATGGCTATTTTGTCCCCTGAGTATTAACCACAGGGAGAAAAGGGGTTTCCATTGTCACTCTTACTCTCATCTGACAAAGTCTAAAGGTTTCTAGGTCACCATGTACCCAGTTTTATCAAAGTGACTTTTAGATGTCACATAACTATATAATTTATCTTTTGGCTGAAGTTAATCAAATAAACTAGGAGGTCTTTCAGGATCAGGTTGACCCTGACCTGCACATATTCATTCTTCATAGCGTGTTCAAGAAGAAAATTATTTCAGTCCTAGGCAGTCTTAAAAATACCAAGGCGCATTTCCACAGGAACCTATCACTAGGTGGGGGTGGGGGTGGGGAGAATAGCTATTTTCAGATAGCTTTTCTTTCCAACACAGGATTATATTCTTCATGTTTTGACGTTAGACTTTCAAGCTCGCCAGCACTTATAGGGACAAGAAAAGAAAGGCTACTGTGACTGGTCAAAACACCGCTGATTGGGACAGAAAAATAATGCATACAAATTTGGTAGAATCAGCACATCTAGATAAGGGTATTAGAGATACCCGCTTTGTCCTCAATGTCAAGACATAGGGGGGAAGCACCTCGCCAGACCACAGCAAATGATGACAACTGGTAAAATAATTCTCTACTTAATCAGATTGAAAAAGAAAAAAGATGGATAGCTTTAAAAAAAAAAGTTCTTTCTTTTTTAGTGTCATTTATGTATTATTAATGATTCGTTCTTAAATTACTGAGTTTAAGATAAATAATGCTTAGATTAAATCATGTGAACTAAAATGTATTTGATTTTAATTATCCACGCATTTATCTTGGTTTGCGGTTAATTTCCTAAAACCTCATTTAGGCGTGATCAGAAATGTTTAATCATTCATGAATGAACTGCATATTTTTAATGCTTAAACTTCTATCAATGCTATACATGCACATGTTCAAAGAGCTCTGCAAAGTTCAAGCACATATTTTAAGGACTCAGATTGTTCTACATGACTTACCAAGAAAAATACAGCTTCCTTAGACCCCTCGCCTCCTCCTCACCTTCCAGGCAACAATTTTAATTCTTTGGGATGTTTACCACTGTCTAATGTATTTAGACTGCTGTGCCCTAAATGTCCAGGTTTAGACATGATCTGTGGATTTGGTACTCTAGAGGCCGAAGATTACTTCTTTTTCTTCACCACTATATAGCGCATAGGCACACTCCTTACTTCTCCATTCTCCTAATACTATCGATCATCATTGTGGTTGGTTAAATATTGGGTTGGCCAAAAAATCTGTTTATTATTTTTTTATAATAATCTGTTATTATTTTTTTCTGTAAAATAATAGATGCGTTTTTCATTTTCACCAATAATTTTATTGATTTGGATATTCTGAGTATGTTGGCTATCTCCTGAGTAGTATAACATTGGTTTTTCTCAATTAATGTCTCAATTTGATTATTATCAACTTCAATTGGTCTACCTAACCATGGAACATTGTCCAGGGGGAATATCCAGCACAAAACTTCACAAACCATTTTTAACTCATTCTATTAGTCATAGCATCTCTCCATGCACTGCACAAATTTTTTACTTTTTTTTTTTTTGCATTTTAATTGCATTGTTATCTTTCTTGAAATAATAAAGCATAACCCACCAAAGTGTTGGGTATTTTCTTCCATGTTTAATATTCAAATGGCTGCACAAAAACTCACCAATTTTGATAAGTGTTTATTTAATGCACACCGATATGACAGCTGTCACAATACAATCTAACAAAATTGTTTCAAATGAAGTTAAAGACAACTAAGTGCTACTAGAGCCATCCTATGGAAAAAAACAAACGTACTTTCTGGCCAACCCAATATTTAGTACTAAGCCATGTAGTAGTATTCTCTTGTGACTGGCACAACCTTTTCTCCCTGGGGCCTTCTGTTATTTGTTTGCTTAGTTTACTATGTACTTATAATTAATTCATCTTCCCTATGTCCCTAACTTTGGTCTCATTCAATCGAAATGCATTAGGTATATTCTGTTCATGTCACCTTTTGGAGGCAACTTTCCTGAAACCTTCCTTTCTAGCCCCACAGGGACTGATGCCCTCTGGGTGTGTTGCACAGATGCTCATCCTGAGACCCTGACACCATCATGCTGGGGGCTCCCTGGATGTCTCTTGTGAATTTCTTGTTCCTTTTTGTTCCACTTTGAAGGTCCTCTCATTTCAGTGGGTTGCAGATAAAGGATCCATGAACCTTGATTCATTGTTGTCTTGCTTTCTAATGAGAAATTCAATTACATTTTGTCTTGGCCTTTTAAGATAAGTTTTTGCTTCTTGGAATACGTAGGTTCCAAATGTTTTGAGACTCCACAGTATTTATACACACGTAGTTCAGTTTCATTGATTTTACAGGGTATGTCTGTGAGCATCTTACATGTGGAAAATTAGGTCATTCAGCTCAGGGAAATTTCCTTGAGCTGCTTTTTTCAATTTTTCCCTTTTGTTTCCTTTATTCACTCTAATTTCCCATTATATGGGTATTGGTCACAGGGGACTAATCCTCTAATTTCTCATAACCTTTTGTTCCTGGTTAATATATGTGTCTAGCTAATCTATATGTCCTTTTATCAATTTTGTTGCATATTAATTCATCTTTTGAAATATTTAACTTTCTTCATTTGTGCTATTTTATGTTTAATTCCCATAAGTTCTTTTTACTCTCTGATCTTCTATAGTACTCCATTCTTGTTCATGGATACATTTTTTTTTTACCCTCTTTCATCTTTTTTTTCACATTGTTTTAGTTCATGTTTGTTTTTGTTGTTGATATTGATTTTTGACCAACAGTTTTATTATTATTTATTTGGATTTGTCTTTCGTGTAGGGTTTCTTTAGATGTCTGTGAATTGGGTTATCAGGTCATATAGGAATAGGTCGGGAGTTTTGCCCAAGAATGGGGCTTTCACTTTGGACCTCATGCAGAGATCTGTGCTGTGGTGGAGGTAAGCCTTCAGGGGGATCAGGAGTCTCTTCAAGGCAGGTACCTCACAGGAGACCATCACCGTTTCCGCAGGCAAGGGATAGTAACTCTCTAAGAGAGATGAGAAAAGGATGCTTCTACTGGCAAAGGAGGCTTGGCAGAATTTAGAGTTTGATTTTTCTCAGTTCACCAGAATCTGTTCACATTTTATTATCCCAACTTTTTAGGATTCGATCTTTCATAATGAATATCCTAACTTCAACTTAAGAAACGCAGTGAGCATGGAGACTTATTTTGTATCATGATTCCACCAAGTGCAGGATTAGAATTTGAGTTTGGCTTTCAGAAATCTTGACCCTGCAGCAATAGGAAACAGGGATTTCTTGTAGGGCAGTCATAAAAGCTTTGGTCTTTTACTGAGAACCTGACCCTGAACTCAAATTGTATTTCTCCAAGTTGGTTTCTCTTAGAAAGAACCAACAAAATGTTATACTTCTTACAAGTTTACCACAAAGCTCTATGGCAACAACTACTTGGTCAACCAAAACCTTGTCTTCTATAAGCATTTAATTATAGATGACTCAAGGTGACAGTCGAAGTAACACTCTTACCACTAAATGGCATAACCTTGAAAGAGCTATAGAAACAGTTTTGGAGAAAGGCAAACTGAGATTCCTCTTCAGGGGAATAACAGGATATAATAGTGAAAGTGAATCAATGGGTAATATAAGGAGATAACAGTAAAAATTACAGAACTTTTGATTCATGGTTTAGAGACTTATCACAGTTATTTTCTTAATTCTTAAAAGCATTCTTATTTATATGCCTTTACACATGGATCTTCCAGATTTTATATCACTAATAAGGACAATGCCTCAATTAATATAAGAGGGGCATTAACATTTTGAACAAATTTTCCACTTTTTTTCAGTAACATGTAAGGTTAAGGTAATGAGAGAAACTCATTAAGCAGAAACTGAGATTTAAAAAAATATATGCCTTAACTGCAATTCAAACCTTCCTTAAAGATTTTGTGCATCAGAAAAGAGAGAAGGGAGTGGAAGGGCTAGTGCAGATTTTTGGAATGGGATCTGAGTTCTTACTCTTGGTTGCAAAAATGAACCACTGGCTGGTATCTCTAAAGACACTGAAATCCATAGCTTTTTCAAAGATCCATCCAAGCTATACATGTCTATTTCCTCCAAGATACCACTGATTCCAAGCCCTCATGACTGTCCCCTGAGTGGTTGAATGAAGAAACTCACCTCATGAAGCACCCTTGACACCAGAGGAAAAACTAACATTTGTCAAGACCTCTGGTGACAATGAAAAGGGAGGAAGCAAGACAAATGCCACCAAGCCACCAATATCTGTACCAGGGTTCTCCGTCTCCTCACTTAGGTATTTCCTGCCTGGTACCATGTGGGCCCTTCCACCATGGTGATTACTAAGGCTCACAGTGAATAGAAGATGTTAGATGATGCCCATCTCCTGCTGTGCAAAGCTGGCATGGTCCAATAGCTTGATCCTTTTTATCACCATAATGACCCAAATGACCTCCTCTTCATTTCTAACTCTGAAGCAGCCCCATTTGACCCTGAATCCAGAGAATTATTCTTACAAAGTACTCTGCCTAATCACAAGGTGACACTAATACATTTTATTGGGACAGCTGGAAACCACTCAAAAGGCACTGGCGGGCATTGCCATGTTTGCTAGACATGGAAGAAAGTCCCATCCAGGCACCCATACACTACAGAAGTACATCCTTCTGTCTCCCTTGCAGAAGAGTCCTCCTGGAGCAAGTATCCCCTAACAAAAGAGCTTCCTATTCCCTTTCCAATAAATCTCTGACCTGATCGTGCCCCGTATGGGTATACACAGGCAAGTCTCTAATGAGAGTGATGAAATCTCAAGTTCCTGGTCACTTAATCTCTGGACAACCAGTCTCTACACTCAGCTATCTGAGATGGACAGAGAGTCCATGTTCTTTATTCATGGCACTGCCATCGTTGTACACAATGATGCTCCCCGGAGGGCCACACATTCCACCCAGACTCAGCTTCCTCTCTAGTCAAGAAAGGCACTCCAAGCTCAGCCCAGTTGTCAGACACTGTATCTGTTCATCTAGCATTAAGGAAGCCATAAAAAGGTGCTGTCGATAGATCCACTGTGCCTTTCCATGACCTTGACCGATGGCTGTTCCCTTCTACTTCTCTAGCCATGGCTTCACCCCTAACTGTTCTTCTCTACTCCTTTTTGATAAAATCCAAAGAGTGCAAATAAGATCTTCAAATTCATGAGAGAAAATTTCTTCCACTTCAAGAGAACCATCTTTGACCAAGTGTTCCCCAGACCAACTGAACTTCCACGGATTCCTTCTGGTAAAATCCTATGCAAAAAATTCCGCCATTCTTCCCCAAGTTAGAATGTCTTTTGGAAGTCTTCTCATATCCGGCAGTTTAAAATAAATCTTATGCTCATGATGAACTGGTTTCAAAACATCATTTCTGTTTTGTTATACAAGAGGATGACATGTGCTATATGGTGGTTTTCACACCTTGTGTTGCTGAATGCTTGATAGAAATGAGAACAATTGCCCAATGTGTGGGCATATCTTTTTCCTTGATAAGCCTCCAAATATCCTAAACCCTGACACTACCAGTCGAGAGCTAACAAAAAGATTGCTTGCAAGGTACCCAATTTCTACTTTTAATGCCCTGACTTTTAGACTGGGGGAGAATTTGAGGAGCCAGCATCAGAAGGAGAAATTGCTGATGCTGCCAGCAAAGTGACTGCTGGACATTTGCCAGAAGACAGTATAAATAGTATGTATCACACCTGCAGTTGGAAGCCCCAGGGATGACAAAAAATGGGTAGCAGTGGTTTGTCCAGCTGGACTATGGAACATGCTTTTTACTTGTCTGTAACTTCTAGGTGAAACTCTTGTATCAAACCAGATACCCTAAAAACTCCCAGCAGGGTAATATTTCTTTATTTCCTGCAGTGATGTCTTCATGGAGGTACAGTATAGTGCTGTATAATCAGCTATTACCAAGTGTTGATGTAAAAAAAACTCACAAAATTCTATGAATTTGTAAAACTACACCAGGAGTGCCAATTTTGTTTTTTATTTCACTCATGTCAAAACGACCATGATAAATTTAGTGTCATAAAAATAAAATTATTCTCTGTAGAAAGACTAATAAGTCCCCTTACAGACATCAGTGCAATTATCATAGTTTCTTTCTTAATCCAGGTTTGCTTTTTACTCATATGTCTGCCTCCACCCAATGCAGGACTTTTATTCTTTCATCAGAATTGCAATGATTTTGTTGTCTTATTGCATTTGTCTTATTTTATTGCATTAGAGCACTTTGCTCAGATCATCACTGTAGCATTAACTACATATATTATAGTTAATTGTTAGCCTACTTTAGGCAAAAGCTTCTTGGGTGCAGAGAACACAGAACATCCATTTTAACAAAGAGCTGTTCCAGGCCCATAGAAGATACCACTACATTTTTATTGATTTGCATCATTGAATTATTGTAAGCTACTTCAAATCCTTTTTGGTAATAGGCAAAGTAAAACATAAATGGTAATTTCAAGTAAAATATCAGAAAGAGTGTCTGGACTGCATGACATTGGAATAAAATAAATATTGTCCTTCTGTTAGGAAAGATCATTTCTATGTTATTTGTATAAGTAAGAACGTCACAAAAGATATTAAAAATTATTAATACTGGTTCACTCTCTCAATAAAATGTGCTGAAAAATCTCTTATGTATAAATCACTATTGCAAGCACTGAAGGAAAATGCTGAATATGACAGAAGTGTGAAGAATAATGAGAAAATTAATTTATCATATCAGGTTTTTATTAATGAGACCAACCTTCTTGTACTGCTTAAGACTATGATAAATTAGAAGAATGACAATAAATATGGTAATGTCCTTAGTCTAACCCTTAAGAAAATAGCTTTAAACACCAAAAGGAGACCTTGAAATAAGCACCATTACATAAATACAGGTGGAGGTGGAATAGAAGCACAAATAATATTTCCTATAATTCTCCTTTAAAAGAAACTCATTTTGATAGTAAGAGACCCGTGGAACTAAAGCCAAAGTTATCATGGGGTCTTAAGTGCTGGGTTATGTGGAAAGCTTCTATTCAGGCACTGGGTTTGACTTGCTCCAGAAAGCTATAGAGAAGTCATCGGAAATTCAGGGTTCCAAGGTTCATAGTCTCTCTATGACCTCAGGAGAGTCATCCTTTCTTGGTATCTCATTTGAAGCTCTACGTAGAATATAAGTGATATAAGTACATTTTAAATACATTTAAAGAACAGTTCACATAGCACTTAAAATATAAGATAAACTTGGTATAAAATGAAAATTATAAGAAATAGACATTACTTCTCCCTAACCTGACACATAATGCTTGTGAATAACTATGCAAAAGAGAATTAGTCATCTGAAAGCTAGTTACATGACGTTAAATCATATTTAAAATATAATTTTGTCTGACATGTTTCTCTTATAATCTTATGAGAAAGCTATCATAAAAATGTCTGAAGTATGTTCAAGAAGTATTTTGAAAAGTAATAAAAACAAAAACTCTGTCCACACCCTGTATTTGATTAAAGGGCTATAATTCTAAATATAATTGTTATCTAAGAATAAATACAGTATCGTTTTCTCCTCATGACTCATTTTTACGTCATATGTAGCCTTAGTTTTTTTGTTTTTTGTTTTCTCTTTCATCTGAGATGGCAATCGTAGCTCCAGAAGCGAAGAGCAAAGAAACTAATTGTCCCTATAAAGGTCAGTCTTAGTCATAGATAAAGAAGATGGGTGTCCTGGGGATATGATTTCACAGGCATCAAGCAAGGTTCTGGTTCCTAAAATACATTCTCACCAATTCCAACATTTATTCTGCAAGATATATTATTTTACTTCAGTTAGGGATAAGGCCAAAAATATGATCTCTTCAAAGACATGACACTTTGACTTAAATTTATAGTGTTGACTATCAAAATAGCTAGAAGGGTTTTGTAGATAGAGAGGCAAAGAAGGAGTAGGACACAAGGGTCTGAGATACCCAACATGGGTGGAGTTGGTAAGAGGTTATTGCACATTTAAACATACATAAAGGAACAGCCTCATGAGCCAGATACACCTGGGCTTAAGCTACCTAGACTCTGTCGGTCCCAAAGTAAACATTTGTAAAATGAGAGTCAAAAAAGCAGCAATTGAGAAAGAGAGTTGAAGGGGAGAAGGGGATTAATTGGGTGGAATAAGTTGGTACCAGTCTAAGACAAAGAAGGCACTGAATTGTGGGAGTTGTGTGAGTTGCCACAATTATTTCTTACAATACAACAGAAAAATTTCCACGGCACATAAATCAGGTACACATGGCTGTATGCCTAGAAAGGTCATGAAGGAAAGTTAACCAGGCTACAGCCCATTACAGATGGCACCCTGCCATGAGACTCTGGTCCTATCATTGTGTGTTCAACCAGTTACCTACTGATAATGCTGTTCACAGAGCCAGTATGCAATTATTCTGGAGAGAAAGAGAAAGGCATTTTGCTCTGATGCCTCATGTAAACCTGCAGGAGGTTTTATTCTTAAGAAATTCAATTCAATAAAAGTTATATGTTTGACAGATGATATAAAACATCAGGCAAAGTATTCTGGATTTCAATAGAGTGATGCTTTCACTAATGAGTCTGCAAAAATAAAGCTTTTCATTAAATAATCATAAATTATGGTTAGACTGTGGAGGAATAAACCTTCAAATAACATGTAGAAACAGAAGACTGAAAGATGGAAAACATAATCCATGCTTAGAGATGCCTGTACGTGTGTAACTAGTGTACAAGAAGAAATGGACACATCCCTGACCTAAACAAGTGGTATTAGTACACTTAAATGAAAATTGATAGATCCAAAAGTCAAAAATTAGTAAGACTTTAGATTTGGATAATACAATGAACAACCATAACTATAAGTGTATACCTAACAATTACAGGATACACATACTTTGAAATCAAACATGAAACATTTATCAAGTTGGACTACATGGTAGCCCCAAGGAAAATCTCAGAAAATCAACTATCATATATACTACCTTCTCACTGTATTTTATACTGTTAAAAAGAGTTAAGAATCAGAGTTTCTTCATAAATTATTTATGGGTGTAAAATAAATAGTAAGGGGAAAAACAAAACATTTGGAATAAAATGACAGTAAAAATAACACATATTAAACCTTTTGGCCTCCACCTTATATGGTATTGAGAAAGAGATGTATTGCCCTAATTGCATATATTAAAAAATGGAAAATACTTTATTAATTTCTTCACCTCAGGGAAAATAGAACCAGAACAGTGGCAGGAATGCAAAGACAT
Organism: Furipterus horrens; assembly: GCF_987537825.1. Taxonomy (NCBI): domain Eukaryota; kingdom Metazoa; phylum Chordata; class Mammalia; order Chiroptera; family Furipteridae; genus Furipterus; species Furipterus horrens. The sequence continues at coordinate 184,057,552 of NW_028327176.1, forward strand.
AAAAGGAAGAAAGTTGTAAGAACAGGAGCAGAAATTAATAACATAGAAAACAAAGGAAAGCCACCCCAAAAGTTAAAAGTTAAAAATCACCATTTGAAGTGGTGATAAACTATTTTTCAACAAGATTCATAAAGGCGAGACTGAAAAGGGGAGAAAACTGTAGCTGAAGCTTAAAATAATTGAAAGAGCATGTTATGAGTCTTTTTTGTCAATAGATTTTTAAAAAAACATTAAATGTAGATTTAAAAAATAAACTAGGACAAATATACGGTATAACTATCACATTTGTATGTATGTACATGTATATGCATATAACACTACTGAAACCAAATGCGAGCTCAAATATCTGTCTGCCAGAACTTTGATCCCAAGTCAGGACCAACTCATGATTCAAATGAGCTCACCTACTGAAAACAACTAGAAAACGGGAAGAACGCATTTTTAAATTTGTTTAAAGAAATAAGAAGGCAGCGTTGTCCCTTTAGACTTCACTTACAAAAAGTAAGTTCAAAGGTGAAATTATTAAGGATTTTGAGAGCCGGAGGGCCGAGTGGGAAGCCGTCGGGACCACCCGCAGGCAGGGCACAATGCTACCGCACCAAAGGCTCGTGAAGGTGGCGCTGACCAGGTCGTGCCCATGGCTACCAGTGAATTGAAACCTCTTCAGGACGAAACTGCTTTTTTTCCCAAGGTTTTTGTTCCTCGGAAGCATCTAGCACATAATGAGATTTATTTTTTATAAATATCGCTCTTTCAGGGAGTGCAGGTATTTGGTGTTCCTTTTTCTTACAAATATTGAATTACAAGATTAGGACCTTGACTATGAATTCCATAATATACTGACACTATCTTCCACAAACAAACTAGGAATATATTTAAATACAATTGAAATGATGCTTCAGAAATACTTCTTTGATGCTAATGACCTACACTATTGTTACTGAGAAAATTCTTCAATTTGACTACTTTCCCAGATAGTTTTAATAATCACTAAAACACCGCCCAAGCCCTTTTGGGTTTCTCTGGACCCATCACCCAAGCAAGAGGGAGAGAGAAAGAGCAACTGGGCCCAGCTGTCTTCACAAACAAGTATGAAACTATTTCAGAGAATAAAAGCTCTGCTTGTGGCAGTAAATATGAAACAGAGGTTAAAGCTGTGTTTTTCAGGTGAACACGCATTAGCAGCTGAGATGTGCTTTTGCTTCCTTCCCTTTTCTTCTGGTTAAAGGGAAAGAGTCCTCAAGGGAACAGCGAGCTGAGGCTGCTGTTTCATTCCATCAGATTGGGAAGTAAGGACAAAATGTTAAGAGATATAAAATCTATGCTTCTGTGCAAAGTCATAGAGATCTAAAGGGAAAGAAACATTTGGATTCATTTTGAACTTGAGGTAATTTCAGAGATAATCTAATCCAAGTATTCTATATGGCAGATGAGTTCATTTCAAGGCACAGTGACTTGCCCAAGGAGAGTAATCATGTTCATATTTTTAGAAGAACAAAGTTAATTTTGCAGATAAAAAACATATGTGCAGATAATTTAGTGAAATAAATTTTGTTAACATTGTTTTATTACTATTATTATTCCTAGTTTATAACAAATTTTAATAGTACTGAACTATACAGATATGGTTGAATACCTAAAAGATTGAAAATCTACCCAGTTATTCCAGTACTTTTACTGTTATAATTTAAAAAAATACTTGACATATCTATTTATACTATAACAAATTATTGTGCCTACAAAATTTTCAAAGGATGTAAGAAAATATTATAAATTCTATAAAAACTACTCACATTTAGCAATATTTCATGTTGCATATATATTAATACACTAAAGTAAATCTATAGATGTACACATGTATAGCACATATATACAAATGTGTATAAATATGTAGTATGTAGTATACTAAGCAGAGATGTTTTTGCAAAATATTTCCATGCAGCTAAAACCTATGAATGTCATTGCAAATTTCCTTGACTTTTCATAGGCAGAAAAATTCTGTAATCTAACATGAGACATCTGTCACAGAGAATGGCAGTTGCATAAATTTTAACTTGGCTATCCACCTCCACCTTGGATTTAAGAAACACCTTTTGGTGATTCATAGATATAAGGTAAGGATAAGATGACCTCAGGCTATATAGACCCATAAATAAAGGGAAATCAAACCTTTCATACGAGTAATCCATGCAAGAAATCATTTTGTACAACTGGAAAAAAACTTGTTCTAAAATGGCACGGTGCGTGCAATTCCTAAAAATAAAAAATAACTAACTTTGCAGTTTCCATTTTTTAATACACACAGAATTCTTCCTCACTCCTCAAAAACATATTTTGGAGTTTTAGTGTGCCTAGCATAAATTTTCCTCCAGTTCCTTGCTTTCTGAAACATGCTCAATAAATGGAGATTAATTAATTAATGGAAATCCACCATTTGTTTTCTATAATTAACCATATTGACTGGAGTAGTGCTTCTCAGACCTTAATGTGCACACAAATCACCTGGAGACTCTGATTAACATGTTGATTTTGATCCAGTGGGTCTGGAGGGAGACTCGGCAAACGCAGTCACGCATTCACGTAGTGAGTGTGAGCCCACCATTTTGCCTACCGAAAAGTAAACTGAAATGTAAGCAGGCTTTCGAAGTTCTTTTTCCTTTATATTTGGCTTTCATTTTAGTGATGCAAGATAGGTTGGGAAATGCTTTGGGGAGAATGTGTTAGGAATATTTACTAGACCTGCTTGAGGGTAAGTAAGTAATTTTTTTCCTAAATTAATTTTTTTGCTAAGCACCATCCAAATCCTGGGGGAAACAGTCCTCATCACATGTTTCTAAAAGGAATGCTTTCCTCCTCCCTACTAGCTGCATAAAATGCACGGGGCGATTCACTTCTCAACATCAACCAAAAGTTCACTTTCTTTAACACATCAGCCTTGTCAACTTTTCTCCAAGGTGAGAAAGCCCCACGGAAAGAAAAGAGGGTTTTTGTTTGTTTGTTCGTTTGTTTGCTTTTTGATAGGATTTAGTTTTAGATACAATAAATAGCATCCACTCACTTGGTGATCGTAGACAACTTACCTCAACTCCCTGAGCCTCTGCTTTCTTACCTGTAAATAAGTTAATAAAACTTCTTTTGCATTCATTTAAAGCATATCTATCGGACACCTCCAATGTGCCAGGGACTGCTGTAGCAGTCGAGATGGATTAATGAACACAAGACATAAGACTGCTCACTCATATGTCTGTTGGGTGGAAATCATGTATGTAAGTAGGCCTTGACCCACACCTGATACACCGAACTCATAGTGATTAGCTTTAGTTAGCAGCTTTCAACTCATACTTTCCAGCCAGGTACCTCCTAGGTGAATGCCCTGGCTGGTTTGGCTCAGTGGATTGAGCGTCGGCCTGCGAGCTAAGTGTCGCTGGTTCGATCTTCCAGTCAGGGCACATCAGAGAAGGAAAACTCTGACTCCAAAAAACCTCCGCTGCCTTGCGGCATACCTCCTCAGGGGAAAGGCTAAGGGAGTAAACCCCGACAGAAAATCCGGAGCCGGAGTCCCTAAGGCGGTTTGACGTTGTAGTCAACACCGGCAACTCCTGCGGCGCACCTGAAGCCAAGCTGTATTGACTCCGTCTTTCCCTTGGACCCTTCAGCTGCGAAGAGAGGGGGGGTCTGCTGCATGGGCAACAGCTAGCCCTCCATATCACCCTGCCCAGGCTCTGTAGCTTCAGCTTCACTGGAGAGGACACTCCAGCGTCATCACAAGATGTCGATTCAACACGGGAGGAGACAGATACCGTGTCACTCCCGAGTTGGACTGCACAGCCATTCTCGGCGGTGCAGATAGACTCTTAAGAAGCTACACCATCGTCTCTCGAGACGGACGGCTGCCGATGACCTCCTAGGTGAGAGGAACGGCCCTTTCCATACACTTCCTAGTGGCTCTCACTTACTAATTCGTGCTCACTATAATTCAGGCACAGTCCTAGGAGCTTCACATGGGTGTCTATAACTTTAATCCTCACAAGAAGCCTATGAGGCAGGTTGGTATTCTCCTTTTACGTGGATGAGACTGCATACTTAGAGAAAAATTAGGAAATGTCCCAGGCCACGGAGCTGGTGGATAGCAGAGCTGGCATCTGCTCTTGTCTTTGGAAACCCTACTCTTTACTATAGCATCTTGGAGTAATGAATTTGAACCATTTTAAACAAGTCCAAAAACTTCATGTATTAAAAGTGTCTGTGCCAAACTACGTATGAGATGGGTTTATTATGCCCCCTGGTGGAAAACTAAAGGGAAAGAAAAGGAACTTAAATGCAATAGAAAGAGAAAGCCCCAAGTTTACTGACATTCTGGGCTCTTCAAAAGTTTTCAAACTCATGGAAATGACTGGGAAATCTTTCAGGGGTAAGACATAAGACTACTGAGTAAGACTCAAAAAAATTAGCATCAATCCCAGGCACATTAACCACACACACAGCAAAGTCTCCCAAGTGACAATTGGGCAGAGGAATCTTTGGATAAAAACTCAAGGGGCAAAAATCAGATTACGATGTTATTTTAATTTAAAGTTTTTCCAGCATGTCCCAAAACATGGTCATGAGGCTATTATACACTGTCTTCTCAGGAAAAAATTGCTAACAGGAGATATGGCAACCCCTTCATTGTAGAATTTTCAGCATTCATGAATTCTTGGGAGAGGCCCTCGGAGCTGCTTTTGCAACTCCCTACTGCTCATTCCCCACGCTAATAATGCCAATGTACAATAAGATCTTATTTCTTTGCTCATCAGGCTATACACTCAAGTAGTTTAACTCCAATGGTCCTTAAATGCAAACTGATTGGTACAACTTGATGATTGCAAAGCATTTTATATGAAGTTACCAACAGATACATTTCCTCTGCTCAGGCGGGGAGTATTGCCCTCTTATGTTTCTCTTCTCCCTTCCCCTCAGTCCCACTCTGAGAAGCACCTTGTTCCCTAGGGGCTAGGAGGCTTTCAAAAGGCTATTATTTCTGGCCTTGTATTCTCTAGAGCGGTGAGAAACTCAGATCCTCAACTAGCTCTTTAAAGATTCTCCTCTCTGCTCCTTATTGGGTCTCTCAGGGAGATGGTAATGGCATTAAAGATTGCTTGTGCATCCATCTTCTGCAGATCTGGGACTCTATGTAAATATAAATTTATCTGGAGAAAATGTTCATTTATTCTGGCCACTAGAACAGTGATCATTTGGTAGGCTGATCCATTATCACTACTGAGCAAAGTGAGGAAAGAAGTTTTGAAAAAGGCTCACAGGAGATTCTACTGCTGCTATTGAGGCAAAGTCCAAGTTCAGAGACACTCTACTGACTGCCAAAGAAGAAGTCAGCTTAAATCCATACAATTATTCTTTTATGCATTCATTCCACAGGAATGTATTAAGCACTTTCTGGGTGACGGGGATACCAGGACCTGACCTGTATTGCCGGTAATAGCAGGTACCTGTCGGTGTAGGAGTGAGGACCGGGCAGAAGCCAGATGAGGAGTGAGTTACTGCGTAAGCATGAGTGGTGGGAGTTCTGAAAAAAAGTATCCAAGTTCATTTAAATGACCTCTAGTCCTTCATTTTCTAGCAAATACTCTTGCTACCTTCACTAGTTAACTAATTATTAATAAAAGAAAGGGGAGCAAAGGAACTTAGACATTGAGCTTTCTAAAATGGGGAGCATGAACCTGTTTGCTTAGCCAAGAAGCTACAGCTTCACAGCCCCGGGGGTTACAGCATTGCTCTGCCGAGGGCGTTAACTCTCCCCTGGTCTCCCCTCCAGTACCGGAATGTTGGGAGGCGCGAGGGGAGGTGCTCGACCAAAGAGGCCTGTCAGTCTAATTAGAGTAGGTGTGGAGCCATCCAAAGCCCATGAAAATGTAGGAAGTTGATTGGTTCTTTTGAAAAAGCTTCTGGTCTTTTCCAAGCCCAAGATACATATAGTCCCTGGAAAACAGAGAAGCCCTCATTCTCTCTTGCTTAGGGACCCAGCTCACCCCTTCATTCACGTGTCGTCTCTCCGTAGCCATGTGGCCTTAAGAGCTGCGTGGCTCATGGCTGCAGGGACTCCACATGCAGGCTGCAGATGGGAGCCTGAATACCGTAGCATGGTAATGGACTGAAGCTGGAAGCACACGCTAAGTTAGCCTGTTGTGGACTGAACTGTAATTTAATATGGAGCAGAAACTGTGGGCAGTAGCCTTCATCCTGGCCCTACTGAAGAAAAAATTGGACCTTTCCATTGCTAGATGGACAGAGATGGGACACTGGGGGATGAGAAGGGGCACCCCCTTAATTTTACACCCTCAATAACGTTTACCACGGAATCCCATTCTCCTGTGTGGATATCAGGGAATTCTTTCCCTCGTGGCACCGCAATAACTCCACTTCCACCTAACACCCTCTCATGTCCCAATCTAAAACTTGACTTATTTGTAGAAATATGGTAAATCTGGGTATTAGGTACTAGATTGTGATATTTATGGGCTCAGAAAAGATTTCTCTGGTACTTATCTGTTGTGTGATCTTAGACCAACACAGTTCAATAGAAACCTAATGCAAGCCACTTATGTAATTTAAAATTTTTTAGTTGCCACATTAAAATATAATAATAAAGATAAATTAAAAATAAATTAACTTTCACAGAATTTTATTTAACCCAGTTTGTCCAATATGTCATTATTTCAACACATAGTCAATATAGAAATTAATGAGATTTTGCTTTTCTTCATACCAAGTCTTTGATACCTGGGCTGTATTTTACATTTATAGCACATTGCGATTTAGATTTGAATGAGTCACACTTCAAATGTTCGGTAGCTGCATATTGCTACTGCATTGAACAGTGCAGATCTAGTCTTTGAGTATAAACAATGGATACAAATGCTGAAGAGAAGCAAGGTATGTATGTATACTTGATACCTGCAACCAAAATCTAAATAGTTTATATCTACCTATTGTAGCTTAACACTATGTTGTGGACTTAATCTTATAACCTAACAACACAAATGGAATAGAAAGCAGCAATATTATTTGAGCCATTTTGATATTAAACTTCACACAAATGAACAAACTAAAAAATATGGTGTTAAGAGAGCACCACCTTGTGGCTTTGTGTTGTTCACATTGTGGAAGCAGAATTTAGGAAAAGGGGAATATCAGCAGCCAGGGTAAGAGTACGAGTTTAAGAAATTATTCTAGTAGAGGAACTATCAGTGTTTTAAGAGAATATGCCGTCTTTTGGGCAGGCCGTCAAGCTGTGTGAAATGGGCAGGACCAACTTCCCAGCCACAGGATACAGAAATGCTAACCTCTGGGTACCCAGTAGCACTCGCATATGAACCTTGGCTGGAGGGAAGCTAGGCTTCAGTGCTGACAGGTCAACTCAGTATTTGTTTAGTGAACTGTGTGAGGCTGACACATAAACACACTGAGATTTTTGCTGAAACCCTAAAATGCAATTCCCACCATTCCTAAGGGACAATCCCCACCACTTGTAAGCCTTACTACATACAGAGCTGCTGAACCTGAACTGTTCTCATTAGCATAAAGACCTCAGGAAAGCAGCGTTTGCTATTAAATGGTCACTCCAACTGCCCAGAAATACTGGTTGGTCCCTGCGGTATGTTAGGGTGGCCAGGCAGTAGTACCGCGTGAGGATGTACACTGCTCACTGCCTTGATCAGAGAAGTCATGTAAGTGAAGCCATTTTAGAGACTAACTCCAAAGGCAGACCACATTTGAGCAGGATCGATTTAAGGACCCTACTCAATGTAAGTCATGCACTCTTGCCATGCATGAACCATCTAAGGCATCTTTTGAGATAAAAACATAAAAGGTCTCCCTAGATGCCATAATACAAAGAAAGGCATTGTAGTAAGATTTAAGCTAGTACTGTGACTTTTAAAAAAAAAATGAGTTATCACAATAACCATGAAAACATCAACATCTATGTTATTCATTCTCCCTTATACAGATGACTTAAAATAGCCCATTTTTGGTGATCATACCAGTCTCAAACCTATTTTTGGTCTGGGAGTGTCAGTTTTTTCTTTAGGGAACATTCTATAGCTACAAGGTGTATTATCATCCTTTCCCTATGTCAGTATTGATTACAGTCCAAGTTATTACATACCTCAGACTCCTGGGGCATAAATACCAAAAGGCTGGGATCATTGGGAGACATTTTAGAGACTAGCTAGCACAGTCTGCCCTCTGGCCCCATATCCCTCCCATATGAAAATTACATTTATCCTCTCCCTAAACCCTTGGAAATCTCATTCCATTATACCTTCAACTCAAAGTCCAGAATCCCATCACCTAAATATGACCCTGGTATAGATGAGGCTTTTGAAGTATGTTCCTGAAATATGATTCCCCATGTACAGTTCATTGTATTATGTGATATCATGTGGTATTTATCTTTCACTGACTGGCTTATTTCACTAAGAATAATACTATCCAGTTCCATCCATGTTGTCACAAATGGCAGGAGTTCCTTCTTTCTCTCTGCTGCATAATATTCCATTGTGTAAATTTACCACAGTTTTTTGATCCACTCATCTACAGATGGGCACTTAGGCTGTTTCTGGCACTTAGCTGTTGTAAATGGTGCTGCTAGGAACACAGGGCTGCATAAGTTCTTGTGAAGTGGTGTCTCAGGATTCTTCAAGCATAATCCTAGCAATCGAATCACTGCATCAAAAAGAAGTTCCATTTTCAGTTTTTTGAGGAGATTCA